>NC_134484.1:278728336-278733336 GCF_040206685.1 Ascaphus truei | reverse complement strand
ATGAAAACAATAAACTTTTATTAATATAATGGAATAATGCAAACATAAAAATAAAAAATAGTATTTAAAACCTAAATAATGTACTGAAAAGATCCTGATATAGAATCACTATAGATGATCATATGGCATTGTTATATATTTTAATAATTTTTTGGAATGATTCACGCTAGAATACTGCTGCGACACATTTTATTCGAGCAAATACCCAGTATGTACCTGGCAGATACCTGGAATGCGCCGCTCCTCACCTCTGACAAGCCCCGTTGCATTTGCCTTCCCACCCTGGGTTCATGCCTGGCTGATGGGCGGCTGATCTGTTAAATGATAATGATTAGGATTTAATAGGCTGCAATGCTTCGCGTGTCTACCAGATGGCATAAATTCATGAATTGTAATGCAGTATATATATATATACTGTGCAGTATTGAAGCCAGCGGGAATAAAATGCTTCAATCCCTGCCTGGAAAATAACTCAATGCACTCGGGCAGAAAACAGTCACAAACCTCAACACACCCGGGTATACCCGAATTCGTGGGACTAGCCGAGCTCGAATAAAGTGTGTCGCCAGTGTAGGTATACAGTTGTATCTCACAGCACTTTGAACATAATAGCTCATTAAATAGACACTTGATACAATCCTGAAGAATGTGAGTATGTGAAGTCGTTGATCCTAACAGGTAGTGAGATACATAGAAAGCTGGGAGCACTGGTTATGTGACACTGTGTTGCAATGCTTGTGTATTACACATGGCATTGCTGCCTGCACAGAAAACCTAAATGCAATCCCAGGCAGGAAGAGACCCCTATAGTTGTAGACAGGGGAAAAGCGTCGCTATGGAGCTAGTGGAGGTAAGTGAATATATCCCAATGGGCAATCTGATAATTCAGCAGGGCATATGCATACCCCAGTCCACTTACATACACATGCGGTATTGATATACCGGCAGACACTTCCTGTGAGGTGATCACAACTCTGCATGCACTCGTGATGGACCCTGGCCGGCACAGGTAGAAAGACCTAGTAGTCCCTATCACTTGCTAGTGGGATCCACATCTGTGGCCCACATCAGAGTTACGTTCCTATACTAGCTGAAGGGGGAAAAGGACAAGAACCCTATGTGATGCACTCAACCCTACTGAATGAAAATAATAAACTTTTATTAATATAATGGAATAATGCAAACATAAAAAATATATTTAAAACCTAAGTAGTGTACTGAAAAAATCCTGATGTGAAATCACTCTAGATGACCAGATGGCATTGTAATATATTTTAATAATTGTTGGAGTGATTCACGTTAGAATAGGTATACAATTGTATCTCACAGCACTTGGAACATAATAGCTCATTAGATAGACACTTAATACAATCCTGTAGGGTGTGAGTATGTGAAGTCGTTTATCCTAACAGGTGGTGAGATACATAGAAAGCTGGGAGCACTGGTTATGTGACACTGTGTTGCAATGCTTGAGTATTACACATGGTATTGCTGCCTGCACAGAAAACCTTAATGCAATCCCAGGCAGGAGGAGACCCCTATAGTTGTAGACAGGGGGAAAGTGTGGAGGTAAGTGAATCTATCCCAATGGGCAATCTGATTATTCAGCAGGGTATATACATACCCCAGTCCACTTACATACACATGCGGTATTGATACCATTTCGTTCCAAGACAGGGGAACTTCTTCGGGGGAGGGGAGGCGCCCTGAGCAGACCTGCTTTTTATACCCTGTGGTTGCCGTGGTGATCTGGTGACGTACTTAGGAGGGAGTCTCCTATATTGCCATATATTATCAACACGGCCCGTGGTATTAAATTGCCATACAAAGTCTGTAGCCAGGGGGTCCTCATAGGTTAAAATTAAATTGAGTTGTTTTAAAATAAAGCTAATACACGCAAAATGACTGGTGTTGTAATTATAGGATGAAAGAACCTAGACATTCCCTGTTATTGTGATTGCATAGTAGACATATGTATTCTGTTATAGGCACACATGTTTACATAGGTATTACAGGGTAGACCCAAGGTAAGTATATATTAATGTCAATCCTATCCTACATTGTGATAGGATCCCTTAAGGTCAAAGATGGCACGGCATGGGGTGGGTTCACAAAAATGCACAGTAATTGAAATCTTCATTTAACCCATGTGGCGATTGTGTGCCAAGAATGAAAATCCACCTAGCCTCTTTCCTCAGTAGGGCATTGTCAATGTCACCTCCTCGGAGCCCAAGTGACACATGTTCAATGCCTTGGAAGACAACTGATGTGGTGTCCCCATGGTGTGACAGATGATATGTCGTGCCAATGGTGTGTCAACTTCATTCCTAATGGTGCTGGCATGTTCCAAAATGCGGCGACGTAGTTGGCGTGAGGTTTTGCCCACATACATCAAACCGCATTTACATGTCGCTAAATAAATGACCGCACACGTTTTACAATTAAAGAAGTCCCTAATTGTATATGTTGTTGACCCATTAGCATTTTTAAAGGTTTTCTGGGGGTTAATAAAGCTGCAGGCTTTACAAGCCCCGCATTTAAAGGTACCCTTTGTAGTATTGGTGAGCCATGTTGTGGTAGTCGGTGTTTTGTAATGGCTATGTACCAATGTATCAGACAGATTTTTTGATCTCCTATAGGTAATAGACGGAGTGTCAGAGAGCACTGTCCTATATACATCATCCTCCAAAAGGATGTGCCAGTGTTTATTGATTATTCCTTTAATCTCTCTCCACTGTCTGCTGTACGTACCAATTATTCTAACTGTACTTAGTTCGTTGTCTGTTTGTTTTTTACCATACAGTGCTTGGCTCGTTTATACACTTGATTAATGCAACTCTTACTGTTACCCCTATCAATGAACTTTTGGCTCATGATTTCACACTGTTTCTCAAAATCACTATTCGTTGAACAATTTCTTTTAGCTCTTACAAATTGTCCCACAGGGATGCCCTCAATCTGTGGTCTGGGATGATGACTGGTGAATAATAACAGATTATTAGTGGCTGTGGCCTTGGTATGGACTGTAGATTGTAAAACGCCCTGTTCATCCTTGAAAATTACCAGGTCCAGAAAGGTAATTCTGTCCTGGTTAATTTCACTTGTTAGGCGTAAATTATGGTCATTACAGTTCAATGCCGTCACAAAGTCATTAAATTCTGCCACTGTCCCATTCCACAGACACAGCACGTCATCAATGTAGCGTGACCATAATTCGACGTGCTGTGTGTGTATCTGCATCTCCTGAGAAAAGACTTTCATCTCCTCCCACCATCCAAGGTAGATGTTTGCATACGTTGGTGCACATGTGGTGCCCATCGCAGTACCTTGGAGTTGGTGGTAGAAGGTGCCCTTAAACAGAAAATAATTGTGCTTGAGGACATAATCCAGGAGCTCTAGTATGAATTCATTATGTTTTAAACACTCAGAGCTTCGAGTTCTCAAAAAATGTGTCACAGATCTAATTCCCACAGAGTGTTGTATGCTGGTATACAGAGATTCCACATCTAATGATGCCAGAAAAGTGTCTTGGAAATCTGTATACCGTCTATTCTCCTTAAGATATCTGTTGTATCTACTGTGTGGGAAGGGAGACTGGGAAGGGAGACTGGTCACGTATGGTCTTAGAACCTGATCCAGATAGGTACTGGCATGTTCATTGAGAGACTCTATGCCGGAGACAATAGGTCTTCCCGGGTTTTTTTTTCCGTTCTTATGTAATTTAGGAATACTATAAAATGTGGCTATTTTAGGCTTCTCAACCATCATGTACTTAAATTCCTGTGGCGAGATTACTTGATTATCCAAACCTTTCTGTAAGATTTTCCTCAGGTTTTTGGAAAATGCCAATGTGGAGTCATGTTGTAATGCTTCATAGCATTTCTTATCACTTAAGAGCCTCACATTTTCTAAGACATACTTGTCTTCTTCTAAGCTAACAATATTCCCCCCTTTGTCCGCGGGTTTAATTATAATCCCTTTTAATTCTGTTAATTCTTTGAGGGCACATTTTACATTTTTTGTAAAGTTTTCTTGTCCCCCTCTTATGGACATTGTTTGAAAGTCTTTAGTTACTAATTTGAGAAACATGTTGATGTTAGTGTCAGCACTTATTGATGGTGAAAATTTGCTTTTGGGTTTGAGGGTTGTGAAGGGGCCGAGGTCAGGAGTTTTATTAGTCTCCTCTTCCAAGGATAATAACATCTTGAGGTATTCACGATCTTGGTCGTCAGTTAGCTCTACAAATTTCTGGGATAGAGTGAGAGTTTCCCGTCTTTTATGGAATTTTTTCAGGGCTAACTTGCGGCCAAAGAGATTCATATCTTTAACCCATGTAAATACGTCAAAATTACATGAGGGGGTAAATGATAGACCTTTTCTAAGGACTTGTTCTTGTATTGAGGTAAGAGTGATATTAGTCAAATTAATAACTTGTAATTCACTTTGTTTGTTTATTGTGGTTGGCGATAACGTCTCCGCCAATTCCTCCCTCTCCCCCTGTACCCCCAGATATCTCTGTTCCTTAGTTTTTCTCTTGCTTCGTCTTGTTGTTCGCCCCTTCCTCTTAGACCCCCACCTCGTCCACCTCTCCCCCGTTGTGATTCTAAAAAAGGAACCTGGGAGTTAGGGTTGATGGTAATATTTGGATTGGTATTACTTTCCTCCGCATCGAAGTTTTCCCACTCCGTGGACGATTCGTGATATTCCTTATGTTGGTTTTTGTGTGGTTTGTAAATATTACCAGTCTTAAAGTCATTTGCGTCTCTCAAGAATTTTGTATGTTTGCGTGCCTTAATTTCCTTTGTGAATTTTTCTAAATTTTTCATTAATTTTAATTCTAATTCCACGTAGTCAGGTTCTTCAGACCACTTGTCTGTCTGTGCAAGTTCTAAATCTAATTCCACTGTTGCTTCTTCTAATTTAGTGGATTCATACTGTATTAGCAGTGTCATTAATTCAGTAAAATATCCAAAAGGGTGTTGATCATTCGGTAAATTTGT
>NC_134484.1:278693336-278725836 GCF_040206685.1 Ascaphus truei | reverse complement strand
TAACAAGGACTAATTGTAGTATAATGTAATACAATTAATAAACTTTAGTCAAAAATGAATGTTGTTCTTACCAGGAATTTATTCAATTTATTTTATTTTAGTTTTTTTTAAGGTGGGACAAGGGCGGGGTTGGGGGCGGGACTAGGGGGCGAGTAGATTTTTTTTTGTTCGGCGAGTAGATTTTAGATTGATTTGTCAACCACTGGGTATATATATATTACTCTTTTTTTTCACTTTGGGCGCCGCAGAAAAATTCTTATCGCCTTTGGGAGCCTTGTACCGAAAAAGTTTGGGAACCACTGATCTACAGCATGAAGTCTAACAGGGGTCATGTACCACCAGAATAACAGTTTATAGGAACTCTTCTTTATCATGGTGCAAATTAGCCCCTTGGACACCGTTAGCCATATATTATCCAACTCCTCATCCTCCAACACCTCACCCAACTCCTTCTCTCATTTAAGCAAATAGTCACATTTATGTTTGTATAATGGACTCATCAACCGTTGATTTATTGTCTAAATGAGACCCTTTTCTATGTATCTGATATCAAAAATAATTTCAAAATAGGTGGTGTAGGAGGGGCATCTCACACTATGGAGCTTTAGTACAATATTTTGAATTTGGAGATATCTAAAGATTTTGGACTGGGATGAACCTAAGCTTGTCTGAAGATCTTCAAATTGCTTTACCACTTCCACGTGTCATATTCTTAACTGTAGTGATGTCTGTTATTTATTTTTTTCGAGCCCAGAAATCCAGGAAGTCCAGAAGTTTATCGAATATTGGTGTCATGCATCTCTTACTGAGTACAATTTGAATGGGCTTTTCGCATGTTCCCAAAGTGTGAGAGAATGTTTTATTGCTTGGTGCGGTTTAATGCTGGTTGGTCTATTTATATGGGTAAGCTACTGTACATTATGGAGTATATGTCAGCGGGGAATACCTCAGAGTGTTCTATGTCCACCCCTCCTGTGTGCCTGGATGAGTTCCAGAGAATGATCTGTCTGAGCTGTGAAGATTGGTAATATTTAGTTAGGATGGGGAGGGCCAAGCCTCCCTGGTCCTCTTGCTGCCACACAGGACTTACGATTGTCCAATCGATCTAGTTCCTGGTTACTCCCTACCCAAGTCCAAGACCTACCCCTTGTCGTTACCAGAATCTCACGCTATGGATTAATATATCCAGGAGAATCTCAAGAAAGGCTTTATTCGTCACTCCAATTCCCCAGCAGGGGCTGGGTTTTTCTTCGTCAAGAAAAAGGACGGGTCGTTGAGGCCTTGCATCGACTACAGGGGTTTAAACCAGATAACTATTAAAAATCGTTAGCCCCTTCCCTTTATTACCGAACTGTTCGATAAATTACAGGGGGCCAAGATTTTTTCCAAGTTGGATCTGCGTGGTGCCTATAACCTGGTGCGCATCAGGAAGGGGGATGAATGGAAGACGGCCTTCAACACGCGTAGTGGACACTACGAATATCTGGTAATGCCTTTCGGCTTATGTAATGCTCCCGCTGTCTTCCAGGATTTCATCAACGACGTCTTTCGTAGAGTACTCAATATTTTTGTTATTGTATACTTGGATGATATCCTGATTTTTTCCAAAGATCTCCAGGACCACATACGCCACACCTCCTACGTCCTTTCCCGTCTCCGGGAACACCATATGTACGCCAAACTGGAGAAGTGTACCTTTTATACGACCTCTACTCCGTTCCTGGGGTACATCATTTCCGATGAGGGGTTTATGATGGACTCCGGTAAACTTCAAGCAGTCACTGAATGGCCAAGACCCAACTCTCTCAATGCCATACAACGTTTTTTAAGGTTCGCTAATTATTATCGTAAGTTTATACAGAAGTTTTTCCTCCAATGTGGCACCCCTTACTGCGCTCACCAAAAAAGGAGCTGATCCTTTTGCTTGGTCATCCGAGGCCATCTCCGCCTTCGAGACACTCAAGGAAGCCTCTATATCCGCACCTATTCTCTGTCATCCCGACATTGAACTTCCATTCGTCCTGGAGGTCGACGCTTCTGATTGCGGCGCTGGTGCCGTTCTTTCTCAGAGACCCATGCCCCAAGATAAGTTACATCCCTGTGCTTATTTTTCCAAGACATTCTCGTCTGCCGAGTGGAACTATGACGTGGGTAACAGGGAACTTCTGGAGGGGTCCAAAGAGCCGTTTACTATCCTCATGGACCACAAGAACCTTCTTTACATGGAGAACGCTCGACACCTTGGTCCACGACAGGCTCGTTGGGCCCTTTTTTTCCCCCGATTCGATTTTCACCTGTCCTATATCCCCGTGACCAAGAACGTTAAGGCAGATGAACTCTCCCGAATACATTCTTCTGAAGAGAGGCCAGAGGAATCTTTGGAAACTATCCTTCCGCATGAGAGGATTCTCGCCACGTCTTCTTTTAAGAATCTTGACAAGATTTTGCACTCCCAGAGACGCATTCCCATGGACTTGGCCGGTCCCGACAACAAACTCTTTGTACCTTCCAAATTTGTTCCAGAGGTCCTGTCTTGGGGTCACTCCTCTAAATTTGCAGGTCATCCAGGTTTTAAGAAGACTACTGATCTCATTCGTCGGAATTTCTGGTGGCCAAGGATGTCTCAAGATATTCTGGAGTTTACCCGCGCCTGTCCCACGTGCGCTCAAAGCAAGACTCTCGTGGTCGTGGACAGGTTCTCAAAAATGTCCCATTTCATTCCACTTAAAGGATTACCCACCTCCCCCGCCCTTGCTGATATCTTTACGGAGCAGATTTTCCGGATTCATGGGATCTCTTCGTCCATTGTTTCTGACAGAGGTTCTCAGTTCGTATCCAAATTTTGGAGAGCTTTCACGAAGAGATTGGGCATCTCTTCTTCTTTCTCTTCCGCCTATCATCCTCAGTCCAATGGGCAAATGGAGTGAATCAATCAATCCCTGGAGAAGTACCTGAGATGTTTCATATCCGATTTCCAGGATGATTGGGCTCAACTCCTCTCTTGGGCAGAGTATGCCGTCAATTCTGCCAAAAACGAGTCCACCCGGGAGTCGTCCTTCTTTATAAATTATGGGTTCCACCTTCCTTGTCTTCCCATCTTCCCATCCCCAACATTCCTTCTGGAGTACCAGCCGTAGATGAACGCATTTCTTCCCTCCAAACCGCATGGTCCAGAATTCAGTCTACCATTCTCAACTCCTCCCGCAGGTCAAAACTACAGGCCGAGTGTCGTCGTCGTTCGGCGCCCAGTTACAAACCAGGGGATTTGGTATGGCTCTCCTCTAAGAATATCCACCTCAAGGTTCCATCTCCTAAACTGGCACCCAAGTTCCTGGGTCCTTTCCCTATTTGTGAACAAATCAATCCCGTGGCATTCCGGCTCCAACTACCACCCAGTATGAAGATTCCCAATGTCTTTCATGTGTCCCTCTTAAAACCATATATCTCCAGTCACTTCTTTCCGGATCAGACTCGTAAACCGGATCCCATTACTGTACAAAATAATGAGATTCTCGCCTATCCAGGGGTCAGCTCCAGTTCTTGGTGCAGTGGAAGGGCTTTGGCCCTGAAGAGAGATCCTGGGTTCCTTCAAAGGACATTCATGCCCCAGCTCTTCTTAAATCCTTCAGGAAAAAGTTTCGAGAGAAACCGTTCTTGGACCGTCCTGAGGCCGTTCCTGAAGAGGGGGGTACTGTCAGGAAACGGCGTTCTCCACGCTCCTCACACAGAGCACTCCCTCCCCGCAGGGAGCCCCTGGACACACAAAACAATCCTGCCTTACCGGCCTACACGGCTCCCCGCCCCTGCCACCATCGCGGGATCACTCCCCTCGGCGATTCCTCTGTACAGCACCGCGCGTGCCCACGCCCTCCTGCACGCACACCTGCACCATCCACTGGCTCGGTTCACGCGCGTACACAAGTTACCAAGCACGCTCAATCTGCACACTCTTCTTTCCGTCCCCCGGACCTCAGGCTCCACCCCCGCACACTACACGAGCATTCTCAGGTTACCAACAAGACTCACCTGGCCTGTTATGCCTGCACCAATCTGCAGTGTCTCCCTGTAGCTCTTCCTGTCCCGCCTCCATTCCTAATTGGACCTTCTTGCTTTATCTAGCTCCTCTCTGCTCTCAGTCTTTGCTCGACATAGTCTCTGTATGGAAGTTCTTCTGGATTCTCTCAGTGTTTTCACAGGTTCTGACGCGGCTCGTACGACTACCCCCCCTGGCTCTCGATCTCGGCACTCCTTGGACAACGCTCACTCTGGTAACCCCTTGAACACGGCTTGGACTACGACATATCTCCACTCTCCACTCCCTGACTTCGGCAAGGCATTCATCACTCTATCTCTACAACCCATACGGCAAGTATTGTCTACCTTACTTCACCTGGCCTGGCAACGCTTCATACCACACTCCAGACATGCTCCCTTTGCTGCGTGTGCGTGTATTACCACTTCCCCCTTCAGCTCAGGGGACGGGTCTGGTCTGCGGGCAGCACCGGCGTAACAACTAGGTGGTGAGTAGATTTTTTTGTTCGGCGAGTAGATTTTTTGGTGATTTGTCGACCACTGTATATATATATATGAACAAAAAACAAACAGAAGCACAAGCTCCATAGCATGTACTGCTGCGGCCGAGTTTATTCGAGCATTTGCCCGTTCTCGGCCGCAGCAGTAACCTGGCGCGCGCCAGAGGGTGCCGGGCGCGTGCCGAAGACACGGAGGAGCGCCCTCCGATCGGGGATTTCTACCTCCCGCTGCCGGGTCCGCCGGGTCCCCCGGAACCCCTGCCGCCGTCCCCCACATCGCATGGAGACTTGTGCAGGGGGTGCAGGCACCCGATGACGCGTGACCGCGCGTCAATGACGCGCGGCACGCCGAGGGAGTGCGGCTAGCATGCCGGGGCATCCCCAGGCTTGTGGAGCTAGCCGCACTCAAATAAAATGTGCCGCCTCTGTAACTTTTATAAGCAATTGAATACATTTATTATAAAACTGCAGCCCAAAGGAATAGCACTTACAGGATTAAAAAAAAGCAACCATACGTGGGAGAGAAATCTCTGTAATCAGACATCAGCAGGGGTGGTGGAGTCCTTGAAGGCAGGGATCATTTGATCAGCTTGCAGCAGCATCCAACTACTGTCACAAGTTGGCGCTAGATCACTATAGCTCACAGTGTTTCCACGTCCACAGTTCCTGTTTGGATCAATTTCCAACTACTGCTAACTGGAACACCAGGATGCCCAGGACTCCACGTGTATACAACCTCACGCGATGACATCACCAGCCCTACGTGTTTCGTCACAGTAATGCGACTTCATCAGGGGAGTGTGATTGGTCAGTAACAGCCAATCAATAAGGCTGGAGGAGTGTAACAGGGGATTTATCACTCTCCAGGAAATGTGCCTCTAATCCAGCTGTGGGGTGGTTAACTGCTGGTAGTCAATTAACCAACACCACCTGTGGTGAAAAAAATTAAACTAAAAACATATAATTAGCGCTCAACCTATTGACCTAACTTAAACACTAATTTAAATGAATAAGTGCTCTAAAAAACAAGAGAGAATCCCCTTTATGGGAAACCCTATAGGTGATACCTCGCAAACTAACTTGGTAGAATGGGGAATGGCTGCCTCAGGAATGAAAAACAAGCCTATCCACAAGGCATGTATAACAAAGCATACACAACAAATAACAAAGAACATATAATAACAAACAGTATTTCCTTGGCGCACTGTCAGATATTAAACCTGGCAAAAAGAATGTAGTCCCATGGCTTTGATGGTAGTGAGATACTAAATCCACAGTCCACAGTGCTCGGTTCCTTTGGATTAAAGACTGATCTGGGAATACAAAGACAAAACAACCATTGCGCAGTACCCTATGGTCAGTTCTGTTCTCCCCCACCGTTGCCAGCTACTTACTTAAAAGTAGATAAAAATGGGCCTCAAAAGGTTTCTTTGCTTTCTTCACGGTTGGTTCCGACTGGATATTGTGGCTGGCAACGAAGGCCTCACTCCAAACCCACGTCAGCAACACCACAGACCATATAAGAAGGAAAGATAGGCACCAATAGTGTGATACCAAACATTTATTGCTAAAAACAACAGGGTAAACAACAATGCACTCACATGCCGTTATGCCCTATATGTGGCATACAACGTGCCGTCCGCTCACATGGGAGGATGCCGGGGTGATGCCGCTTCGTGGCCGCGACTCGGAGCGTCTTGTCCTTCCTCTGATGATGTCACCGCTAATCGACCCCTTCTTCTCTCCAAACGTATGCACGTTGTAGCACGTACTGAAGGCTCCACCCTATGCGCGTTTCGTGACTGCTGACGTCACTTCTTCAGGGGTAATGGAGCCGTGGGGGCACTAGATGTTATTTATACACATGTGCATGATGTCCGCGGGTTTCCCATTGGATAATTATCCTCACTGGGAACTCCTACTGATTGTCCTCACATGGGTAATAGAAGACAATGTGATATACAACTGACTTAACTATTCCATGTCTGGACAGTGACAATGCAATATCTTAAACATTCTCTATAATACAATTGGTGACTAATTCATGTCAAGATAACGGCACAGACCATAATTAATACACTCTGTTAACAATACAATTATCAATAAAAATACATCAATAAAAATCAATATGAATATAAAAAAATAAATAAAAAGTAGCTCACAATATTGGGGTGGTTAATTCAAATGTGAACCAATAGGCGACTAGTGGGCTATCTCCTAACTATGCCTACATAGAGGACCCAGAGGTAGAAAGAGAAAAAATGCAGATTTGGTAGAACTGAAAACCTGGTTAGCAATATCTTATATCTGTAGGATATATACCTAGCTATCCTTTAGAAATGCTGCCAGGTCAAATTCAATGTTGAGACCTCTCGGGATCATGGTTTTAAGGGTATATATCCAGTAGCTTTCGCGTCTGGAGATAAGATTTATTTTATCACCCCCTCTCCAATTCTGCTTGGGACATTCAATCCCTTTGCAGATTAACCCTTCAGGGTTTTGACCATGTTTAGTTTTAAAGTTGCTGGAGACACTATGTGTCTCCAGACCTTTTTTGATATTATAAACATGTTCTGCAAGACGTCGTTTCAATGGTCTACCTGTTCGCCCTACATATTGTAGTCCACACGGGCACTCTAACAGGTAGACCACAAAAGGAGTCTTGCAAGAAATTAATGACTTAATGGGGAATTTATTCCCTGTAACATTAGATTTAAAGTTATTACATTTGGAACTGTAGCTACAACCGATGCACTTACCGCATGTAAAGAATCCATCTAATTCTTTTAACATTGTGGTATTTTGTGCTTTCATGGAATTAAATGGACAACTAGGGGATAGTTTTAGTTTTAAATTGTCAGCTTTTTTAAAAACTATCTGAGGGTACTTAGGTAGTATTGTTTTTAGTATTGCATCACCCTGTAGAATACCCCAGTGTTTTTTAATTATTTGTGTCATTTTATTAGACATTCCATTGTATTTGGTAATAAAGGGAATAAACTCAACTCCATCTGATTGTTTTGGTCTCTTATTATCCATACAGATAAGGTCATCTCTGTTTGTATTTTTGACTGTCTCTAAGGCCCTCATAACCCTACTGTGGTTATATTCTCTATGAAGGAATTTATTTTTAAGTTCATTGGCCTGCATCTCAAATACTTCTGGTTGAGAGCAATTCCTTTTTGTTCTTAAAAACTGGCCCTTTGGAATATTGTTAATCCATCTATGGTTGTGATGGCTAGATGCCAAGAGGTAGGTATTAGCATCGACCTTTTTGTAAAATGTCTTGGTCTCAATGGACCCTTTCTCAATGAACAATGTTAGATCTAAAAAGTCTATGGTGGATGGGCTGGTATTAAATGTGAATTTAAGATTCATATTGTTATTGTTCAGATATTCTTTGAACTTCCCCAAGTTGTCTACACCTCCACCCCAGATACATAGCACGTCATCTATGTAGCGTTTCCATAGTACAAGGCTCGCCCCAAACGGGCCGCCGGATTGGATGTACTCCTCCTCCCACATGCCCATAAAAATGTTGGCATAACTAGGGGTGAACCTTACCCATGGCAGTGCCACATATCTGGAGGAAGAAACTATTGTCATAACTGAAATAATTATGTGTAAGGATATAGCGTATCCCTTCTATTATAAATTCTCTGAATCCCTGTTCAAGACTGTCATCTTGATTTAACACTTGTCTAATTGCCCTAATGCCTAGATCATGGTTGATGACAGTATACAATGACGTCACGTCACACGTGATCCATATATAATGATCTTCCCATTTGAGATCATTGACTAGGTTAAGGACATGTGTGGTGTCTCTTAAGAACGACGGGATTTTAGGGACATACTTTTGCAGAGTAGAATCAATAAACTGGGACAGATTTGATGTCAACGATTTTATCCCCGAAATAATGGGGCGTACGGGGGGGTTCCAAAGATCCTTATGTATCTTTGGAATAAAATAGAAAATTGGAATCCTTGGCTGTTTTATGTCCAAGAACTCCAATTCGCTTTTGGAGATATTCCCATCTGTGAATCCCTTATGCAAATACTCTTGGAGTACTGTCTTAAACTCAATAGATGGATTATATGGCAGTTTTTTATATGTGTTGCATCACTTAGGATTCTCATGGACTCTTTCTTATAATAGTCAGAGTCCATTATGACTATACCCCCCCCCCTTTTGTCTGCAGATTTTATTACAATTTGTTTATTGCTTTCTAGACTCTTAACAGCATCTTTTTCCAGTTTACTCAAATTATGTTTAGGAATTCTAAACTCATTGGTGGCCCTTTCCATATCCTGAATAACTAGTTCAGTAAATGTTTCCAAAAAGTTGCCCTTAATGTGTTTGGGGTAAAACACAGAGGGCCTCTTAAATTGGGTGGTCGGAGTGTTATTGTTCCCATTATATTTATTATTGTCCTGGATGACCTCCCTACTTATAGCATCTTTAATAAAATACTTTTTTAATGTTAGACGTCTTACAAATTTATGGGTGTGTATATAAAGGTCAAACATATTTGGTCCCTGGGAGGGAGCGAAATTTAGACCTTTAGAGAGAACCCTCTCTTCAACCTCAGTGGTTTTGTAGCCACTGATATTGAATACATTGCTAACCTCTACCGATGGCTTGGTTGATCTGATTTTTTTTTCTCTTTCCTTCTTCCACCTCTTTTTCCTCTGAATCCTCTATTCTTTTGCGTCTCGCCGACCTTGGGGTGTCTTGTCTCCCCACTAGGTTGTCTGTCTCGCTGTTTCTCCGTAGGGGGAAATCGTTTTCCCTGTCGTGATCTAAAAAAGACATTTGATGTTGATTGTTCTCCTGATCTGATGATGGTATGTTATAGGGTCTGAAATTATTGTTAGATCTAAAAACATTGTTATCATAACCCCTAAAAGTCTCTCTAGGTCCATCATGGTATTGCTCATGATGCCCATATCTACCATTGCCATTGAAATACCCTCCTCGTGGTGGGCCATGGTATCTATGGTAATCATCCCTTGGGGGTGCTTGTGGCCTAGCTCCCATATAGGGTCGTTGAGATGTCATCTTTTTGTTTAATGTTTTGGTCATTTGAACATTCTCTTTTTTTGGTTTTGATTTTGTGTCTTCCTTTAGTGTCACTTTGTTGTTAATCGGTGTGGATTTGACCTCTACTATTGGAGTCTCTTCTGCAATATTGACTTTTTTCTCAGTTTTCCAGTCCCTTTGCCTATTCTGTTCATAATCTTTTTTATCCCTAATAAATTTTTTCTGTTTTGAACTAATGACCTCTTTCTCCAATTTTTCAATTCTCTGTGAAAAAAAATTTCATCTAGTACTTTGTACTCTTTAAGTTCGGAGAAATGGCCCAATTTTTCTTGGATTTCAATAATCTCTTTATCCAAAACTTCTAGGGATTTTGTTCTGTACTGAATAGATAAATTGACCAAACTGAATGCACATGTATCGAGGAGATGGTTCCACTCCTTCATAAATGTCTCGTTCTCTGTTTCAAGAGTAGGTACCTTGAGGACCCTGAGTCCTCTCGGTATTCTTTTATGCTCTAAATATTTCCTCAATGCTACCACTTCCCAGATCTGCCTCATTTCTTGCCACTTTAAAACTAAACATGGTCAAAACCCTGAAGGGTTAATCTGCAAAGGGATTGAATGTCCCAAGCAGAATTGGAGAGGGGGTGATAAAATAAATCTTATCTCCAGACGCGAAAGCTACTGGATATATACCCTTAAAACCATGACCCCGAGAGGTCTCAACATTGAATTTGACCTGGCAGAATTTCTAAAGGATAGCTAGGTATATATCCTACAGATATAAGATATTGCTAACCAAGGTTTTCAATTCTACCAAATCTGCATTTTTTCTCTTTCTACCTCTGGGTCCTCTATGTAGGCATAGTTAGGAGATAGCCCACTAGTCGCCTATTGGTTCACATTTGAATTAACCACCCCAAAATTGTGAGCTACTTTTTATTTATTTTTTTATATTCATATTGATTTTTATTGATGTATTTTTATTGATAATTGTATTGTTAACAGAATGTATTAATTATGGTCTGTGCCGTTATCTTGACATGAATTAGTCACCAATTGTATTATAGAGAATGTTTAAGATATTGCATTGTCACTGTCCAGACATGGAATAGTTAAGTCAGTTGTATATCACATTGTCTTCTATTACCCATGTGAGGACAATCAGTAGGAGTTCCCAGTGAGGATAATTATCCAATGGGAATACCGCGGACATCATGCACAAGTGTATAAATAACATCTAGTGCCCCCACGGCTCCATTACCCCTGAAGAAGTGACGTCAGCAGTCACGAAACGCACGTTGGGCGGAGCCTTCAGTAAGTGCTACAACGTGCATACGTTTGGAGAGGAGAAGGGGTCGATTAGCAGTGATGTAATCAGAGGAAGGACAAGGCGCTCCGAGTCGCGGCCATGAAGCGGGGATTCACGCCAACTCCAGCCTCCTCCTTCATCACCCCGGCATCCTCCCATGTGAGCGGACGGCACGTTGTATGCCACATATAGGGCATAACGGCATGTGAGTGCATTGTTGTTTACCCTGTTGTTTTTAGCAATAAATGTTTGGTATCACACTATTGGTGCCTATCTTTCCTTCTTATACGGTCTGTGGTGTTGCTGACGTGGGGTTGGAGTGAGGCCTTCGTTGCCAGCCACAATATCCAGTCGGAACCAACCGTGAAGAAAGCAAAGAAACCTTTTGAGGCCCATTTTTATCTACTTTTAAGTAAGTAGCTGGCAACGGTGGGGGAGAACAGAAGTGACCATAGGGTACTGCGCAATGGTTGTTTTGTCTTTGTATTCCCAGATCAATCTTTAATCCAAAGGAACCGAGCACTGTGGACTGTGGATTTAGTATCTCACTACCATCAAAGCCATGGGACTACATTCTTTTTGCCAGGTTTAATATCTGACAGTGCGCCAAGGAAATACTGTTTGTTATTATATGTTCTTTGTTATTTGTTGTGTAACAAACACCACCTGGCTGATTAGGTTTGTTAGAAAAGCCTGCCTTTGAGACAGGAAGTGAGATTTTCCCTGAGTCTCACAAATTGTGGCACTGACCATAGGAACAGATGTCTTGAGCCTGCCAGAAGAGACTGCACGCTGCTAGAAAGACACAGGGGAAAGGACTTCTAAAACCTGGAGAACAAAGAAGCCTTCCCCTACAAGAAACAGATAAGGCTTTCCTTTCTAAGACTTTTTGTATATCTGCACATATCAAGATATATGTTTGGGGCTGGGAGACATGCTAATCTAAAGGGAGTTGTTGACTGCATAGGTTTAACTAGAAATACTCCCAAGTGGAACAGAAGCTTTGTTTGACCCCTTATTTGCATACGTTTGGATGATTTTCTTGTGTTAAAGAAACAGGCGCAATAAAAGCCTTGTTTAATTTCACCTTAAAACAGTCTCCATTGCATACCTCTGCACATGTCCTCTTACATATGGTGTTAGAAGTGGGATTGAGGTGGCCCTTGAAGTTAAAAGGGGCCCTGGAGATTGCCCGTGAATTTTTTTTGTGCTTTTTGCCTACAAACAGCCTGAGCAACATAAACAAAGAATCACATGCAGCAGAGACCAGAATTAAAGGGATACACATCCAGGCAGGAAATCTACACTGCACTGAAGAAAGCCACAAAACCACAGATGGACTCTTTTCCCCGATTCCAAGAGGAGAGATTGAGACTGTGCTGAAGCAGGTAAACCTTACTTGCCTATCACAATAAAGTGTAATATGGTCGTTGAAATATGGGTTTTGCCTTCCAGCCGTAGTCAGGGTTCAAGAAGTAAGTTTGCTCTTAAAAGGGATAGGTGTTTGTTGTTTTCAAATGTTTCGCTGAAGCAGTGAATACAGATGGTGACCCATGAGCGGTACTGATTGTGCAAGTAAAGGCTGCCATACCGCATAGGACTACCAGCTGTGAATGGAGTATATGCAGAAAAGTGTGAAAATTGATGCAAGACTGTGCTGAAGCAGGGGAATTTTCAGCAAACAAGTGCTGAGGGTAAAATTACTCTACCGGGGAAAAAGGAATTGCTGAACTGTGTAAAATTTATCCCAAAGCCAATTGCTGAGTGTTGAGTCACCCTGCCGGGAGTGAAAGAAATATTCTACTGCAAAGAATATATTATTTTTCTGCATGTAAAGTCTATGTATGTATCTTGGGAGTAAAACAGGCACCCAAAATGTGAAGAGTGAATGCCATAATACCCAAAGATGAGACTGAAAATTACTGAACTCAAGCAGAAAACCAAATGTCTTTGCTGAAGCCAGAAAATGGGCTGCTAGCAAGCATTGTATATTAAAGAAATAGAACCCTGGGAATGTAAAATGGCCACCCAGCTGAAATCAAATACAGACTCTGCAAAAATAGGGAAGAAAATGTGTTCCTGGTGTAAAGAACCCCACCACACGGAGCAGTGTCCCTTCAGGCCTTATTCAGACGATGAGAGTGAATGCATGCTCAGTAATGCTAGTATTGTAAAACTTACCCAAGGGAAGAAAAAGTCTACAGAGAGGCCTGTGAGAGATACGACCTCTACAAGCAAAATATGCCCACTGTAGGAATAGCACAATTTGGGGTTCTAGCAAATACAGTGGCAACAGCTGCAATAGCGCCTCCTGAGGTCAGGAAGAAAATTAAACCTGATAACCTCAAAATGGAGGACAAGATGCAGCTTTCCTGTATTGAACCCTACCCGGCGGAGGAGTGGCCCTTCCAGTCCAATAAAGAGGAAGACATCTCTTACGGGGAACCCAAACCGAGTCACACCCACAAAACACCCCAAGAATGGTGGGGGTGCCTTAACTCGATACGAACCGAAAAGATCACTCTCTATGATGACGAATATGATCGGCAGGAGAAAGAGCGGAAAAGCTGCATGAGCTTAAAGAAATAAATAAACTTTTGGAAGATGAGAAGTTTGAAGCAAAGCACCGACTGCAGAACCAACTGCAAGGTCTGCGTACGCACCTCCAAAAGGCCGAGGAGAAGCAGCAAACTCTGCAGGAAGACAATCTGCAGGCTGCTAAAGAAGTACAAGTGCTGCAGGAACGTCTGATTACCCAGTATGTTCCCACAAAGTAGCATGCGAAACTGAAGGCTACCCTGAGCATCACCAAAGCATCGCTAGAGGCCAAGCTTAGAGCCCAGATGACTCAGCAAAAGAGAGAGCACAAGAAGGTCCAGAAACTGAGACAAGTAACTGTGGCCAAGCAAAGAAATTCACAGTGCTTCACAGTATAATGAAAATGTCGAAGCAAGCTCAGAGAAAGCAAAGTGTGCAGATAAATTCCCTGAGAAGAGACTTGCAAGACGCACTCAAAAAACAGGGATTTCTTGCGGATGAGATTACAGTTCTACAAGGACAAGTATTGACCCTGACCAAGCGTCAGTATCCCACTGCCAAAAAAACCCATGAAGACAAGGGTACAGTGAGAGCTGGGAATACCGCTCGTCTGAAAAACAAGGTTGCAAAATTTGAACCACCTAAACAAGCACTAGCAAAACCTTCAGCCACCCAACAGGCAACAAAAAAAGGTACACGTGCTGAATCAAAACCAGAAGAATCATTAGCTGATGAAGCTGAAAAGATGGGACATTCTCTGGAAGTGGATGTGGAATTGCAACTCAATCCCAAAGAAGCTGAACTAGCAACTCCATTGAGTGTAAGAAGTGCAGAGAGACAGCTTCAAGAGCAGAAAACTCAAAGGGCTGTTTTTAAATGCTCTGCAACTGTTGCCATACAGTCTGCCTACAATAAGAGAAGAACTCGATGCAAGGGAAATCTCATGACCGCGCACGCAGTAAAAGACTATACTTGGAAAAAGTCCTCCTCGAGCGACTGAGGAATGCTGATCTCAAGCATTTTTGGGAGGAGACACAAATAAACTGGAGAAAGAGCTCCAATCCCAGCAGGACTGAGGGTTCTCTTCCTCCATCCACTCTCACTCAAGTCACAGAGTTATCTCGAATGAGAGTGGAAGGATGGGCTTTGGCCGTGGCAAGCCCGAGCTTCCCACAAACAGGGGAGGTATGTAACAGGGGATTTATCCCTGTTCTGGAAATGTGCCTCTAATCCAGCAGTGTGGTGGTTAACTGCTGGTAGTCAATTAACCAACACCACCTGGCTGATTAGGTTTGTTAGAAAAGCCTGCATTTGAGAAAGGAAGTTAGATTTTTCCTGAGTCTCACAAATTGTGGCACTGACCATAGGAACAGACGTCTTGAGCCTGCCAGAAGAGACTGCACGCTGCCAGAAAGACACAGGGGAAAGGACTTCTAAAACCTGGAGAACAAAGAAGCCTTCCCCTACAAGAAACAGATAAGGCTTTCCTTTCTAAGACTTTTTGTATATCTGCACATATCAAGATATATGTTTGGGGCTGGGAGACATGCTAATCTAAAGGGAGTTGTTGACTGCATAGGTTTAACTAGAAATACTCCCAAGTGGAACAGAAGCTTTGTTTGACCCCTTATTTGCATACATTTGGAGGATTTTCTTGTGTTAAAGAAACAGGCGCAATAAAAGCCTTGTTTAATTTCACCTTAAAACAGTCTCCATTGCATACCTCTTACAAGGAGGTAAAATCATTCTAAGTATTTGGTTACTGATTCACCACAAATCGGTCCTTTGTAAAGTTGAATACATTTAGATAAACAGTGATACTTGCTAATACATCATAATAAATAAAATCACATATATATATAGACTATAATTGACTGCATTACGTTTCATTTTATGTATGTTAGAAGGTAGAATTTGTTCATTATGCTTGATTTATTTATGGCTCAGGTTTTGCTGCTGTGGTCTGTATTGTGCATTTATACTCTATCACATTACGCATGTGTGTACACAGGAGTCTATCTCCTCACACATGCGCGTTTGCACTGCAAATAGTGTTACCACGGCAACCTACTCCCTTTAAATAGCTTTAAATCTATGCTCCTGCAAAACTGTCTCTGACGAAGCTCTGTAGCTGGAGGGAAACGTGTGTTGGGCACGTAATGACGTCATTAGTCTCTGCTATGGAGCTACTAATTTCTAGTGCTGCTGATGTTTAAGCCTACTGGACCAATCACCGAACACACCAAGAACTAGATATTAACTTTAGGAGCGCTTATCTCACTGAAGTTAGTGTTTGTAACGCTTGCGCGAACCCATAAACAGGACAAGACCCATGTACTGAGGTGGGAAAGTTTAGAGCCACACACCCACAGCAGCGGGAGCTTGCCCGGAAGGTGGAGGTTACCGTTGCCGGGTATGGGCAGGAGAGAAAGGGTTAATCCAGTGATACTTGCAGAGTCCAGGGTTATAGAAAGCTGCGTAGTTGAAGTCCGTAAGCCAAAGGTCTGGGAGTAGAGAAGTACACGTCGTTGAGGGCAAGCCGGGATCAGAAAGCCAGAGATGGTCCTTAAAAGAGCCAGGTCGGTACACGAAGGGTTAACTCTGGAAAACACACTGGAGAGGCTTCACGCACAAGGTTCACACAAAGGCTACACTTAGGTCGCAGGAGACAATGGCTCGTTATGGCTTGACTCGCGGCTGGGGATCGTTGCGTGGCGTCGCGCGTACACACTGCGCATGGAGGAGGTGCGGTGTGTCGGAGGAGGCGGATCCAGGCTCCGTGGTGGCCGCGTAAGAGGAGCGCGTCTGTGCACGTTCTATAACAGGAGCAGGGTTGCACGCATGAGTGACAAGGGTAGCGGAGGCAGCAGCGGTACTTTGGGTAAGAGAGGAGGGAACACGCCGCAAGGGACGTGTTCCCCGATTCCTTACAGTGTTCTCTGGGGATAGTATTATTCATCTATCTACTCCTGTTTCAGCTATCACTTTGAGCACTGCCAGACGGCCACAGGGCAAACTTGACACAGCTTGTTAGCTGTGAGTTTGTGTACCTTATTGGTTTACTATCCTTAAGCCTCAGCCATTGGGCTTTTATTTGTATATAGATTGTTGGGCTACTTTGATGCCAATTACCTGATCTCTGTCAGAGATTAATTATTAGTACTGTATACATCTGCATATTCTGGCCGCTGACTGTTCAATTTATATCCATTCTCCTTCACAGAGTAATGGATTGATATGGTGTACTAGTTTAAACCAGCTACTGTACACCTCATTATACTACATGATTTCACTATCTATCTGCTTCATGGCTAGTCTCTACTAACAGCATTATAGAGGTGTTTAGCTGTTAATGTGTCCATTATTGAGTTTTTTGGCTCATCGCTACAGTTTTTGATTTTTTAATTACTGTTATACTTACACTCAGTGATATATGTTGTAAGGAAACACTTTATTAAAAGTTATATTTTATATAATCTGTGGTGTCATTTAAGTGTTCTCAATTGTTTTCTGATTCATTTTCAGTTCACAGTATGCACCCACTTATTATCACTATTGCTCATCACATTTTTGTCTACTAGTATGGTTATTATTGATCACTTCCTACCATCCCCGCCTTTTCCCCTTAGTTTATGCTATAGAGCCAGGGTGCACAAACTGGGATGTGTAAGATTTTCCAGGGGGGGGTGCAGTGGTTACTGAGGTCCAGCGGTCTCCCCCAAGGCATTTAAATTAAATGCCAGGGGACTGCGCGAGGCCTCTGTAACTGTCTCCTACCTTGTCTTCGGTGACGTGTCGTCATGGTAACCCAGAATCAAATGATGCAGTGGGGTCATGTGACATAGCATTGTCATAGAAATGTAACATCACATTACCCCATAGTGTCAGTTGACGCTGGAGCCGAGCAGGGGGGAGGGGGCGTGCAAAGGGGAGGAGAGCAGGCAGGGAGGCACAAGGGGAAAATTGTGTGCACCTCTGCTTTAGAGGAGATCATATTTTCTAGGGACATTGACTCCCAGGTATGGAAGGGATTTCAATAGGATTTTCCCCATACCTGAGTGGAATATAGTACTTACACACGTCATATATCCATCCCAAGATCATCTGTATACAAATTTCAAGAAACTCCCCTGCAAGTACTATTTTGTCTTGACTCTAACCACTCATCTAACACCTTTCCAACTCACTCTGTAGCACCGTCCCTTCAACTTTGTTCTATACTTACCTATAGAAGGGATTGTGTAGCCCATGAAAAATCAAAGTTTAATTTTAGGAGTTTTGCCAGTTCGGAAAGATTCATGTCCATGACCAGGGATTTGGATTGATTTATCTTGAAGTTTGACATGGCTCCATATTGCCCCATTAGCTGGAGGAAAATATGAGGGAGGTCAAGGGTCAGATCAGAGACAAAACAAAATGGTCTACGAACAAGGATATCTTATATTCCATATCACCGACCACTAGCCAGAGATATTAGGGTTTATGCATATAACTACCACCAGGGGCTTGATGGAGAGGGCAAAGAGCAGCGGTGACAGAGGGCATCCTTTGCCTGGTTTCCTTGCAGATTTTTATGGGACTGGACATAAGATCCGCATTTGTTATTTTAGCAGACGAAGATTGATAGAGGCCCTCAACACCCTCAGAACAACTCTATCAAACCCCACATGTTGAAGGACATTGATTTAAATTTGCCAATCTAGCCGATCAAAACCTTTTCGAGCAGCATTGCCGTCCCCTGGACGTTTGCTTTATGGATGAAGTCCACTATTCTATATATATTATCAGGCACCTGCCTGATGGGGATGAATTCTAATTGGTCAAGATGGACATGATGGAACAGTTGCACCATAATTTTGTTTAGGCGAGGAGCTAGAATCTTCGAGAACAATGTGACGTCTGTATTAATGAGAATACCTAGAGGTTTGCGTTTATTCAAAGTTCCCCCCATTGAGCATGATAACACTACCTTTATGAGTGAATGGCATAGGTTGCTTGATAATTGCTCATTTGAGTTCATGCGTCAACTAATTACACAAAGAGGGAGATCATTGAAACACTCAACACCCAGATTAAGGAGACCAAGCAAAAACTAGAAGTACAGGTAAACCCCATTATAACGCGGTCCTCGGGGTCCACCCCGAGACCACCGCGTTAGTAACGGGGTCGCGCAAAAAAAATGGCCGGCGCATCATCACCCTCCCCCCCGCAGCACCCTTCACCCCGTGGGGCAGGAGATGGGAGCGGGGATGTCCCTCCGGTCCCTGCTTCCCCCTGTCACCACGTAACAGCCCGCGGGGCAGGCGGGGTTGCCACCTCTCCGGGTTTCACCCAGAGACTTCGGGTTTGGCATCCCTTTCTCCAGGCTACTGGTTTGTCCCTGAAATCTCCGGTTGGGCGGGTGGTCTTGCCGGCAGTGAGCAGTGGTGCGCTCACGTCAATGACATCAGCCGGGCGGCAGATGATTGGACGGCTGTGGTGGAGCGTGCTGTGTGCGCACACACATACAGGCGCTCCCAATTACCTCCAATTCGGAAGTCAAGTCCTCCTTGACTTTCTTTGTCTCCACTGCAGCCAGCTACAGGTCACTCACCTGTTCCTGTCCTGCCCTGCATTGTGATGCCACGCTGCTCAGTGCTCACTGAATCATACTGTCACTCCGTCCTCTCTGGCTCCTCCTCCTCCTGCTGCCCAGCCTGCTGCTTCAAGTGCCTGTTCCCCTGCTTCAAGTCTGTTTATTTATTACCAAGGTGCACTGGGATGTATATAAATATATATTTATATATATTTATATTGTGTGTGTATATATATGTGTGTGTGTATATATACATGTGTGTGTGTGTGTATATATATATATAATACTGAGTTAAGTTATGGTGAGTAAAAAAAGTGACAAAAACCCTCCACAGGAAAGCAAATATGCAAATATAACTGTATGCTCATCTGCATGTCTTAGGCAGGTCTGCAACCCCACCTTTCCCCATTATCACCCAGCATACAGCACTTCCACTGCAGCAAGGGATTCTGGGAAATGACATGCAAATGAGCACACAGTGTCACTTTTTGCCTCAATAACCATATATATATATATATATATATATTGTGTGTTTGTGTGTGTATATATATGTGTGTGTGTGTGTGTGTGTGTATATATGGGTGTGGGTGTGTGTGTGTGTGTGTGTGTGTGTGTGTGTGTGTGTGTGTGTGTGTGTGTGTGTGTGTGTGTGTGTGTGTGTGTGTGTATATATGGATGTGTGTGTGTGTGTGTGTGTGTGTGTGTGTGTGTGTGTGTGTGTGTGTGTGTGTGTGTGTGTGTGTGTGTGTGTGTGAGTGAGTGTGTGCAGTGAGTAGTGTGAGCAGTGTGTGCAGTGAGAGTGTGTGCAGTGAGAGTGTGTGCAGTGTGCAGTGTGCAGTGTGCAGTGTGCAGTGAGTGTGTGCAGTGAGCAGTGTGTGCAGTGAGAGTGTGTGCAGTGTGTGCAGTGAGCAGTGTGTGTGCAGTGTGCAGTGTGTGCAGTGAGAGTGTGTGCAGTGAGAGTGTGTGCAGTGTGTGCAGTGTGCAGTGTGTGCAGTGTGTGCAGTGTGTGCAGTGTGTGCAGTGTGTGCAGTGTGTGCAGTGTATGCAGTGATAGTGTGTGCAGTGTGTGCAGTGTGTGCAGTGTGTGCAGTGAGCAGTTTTTTTTTTTTTTTTTAAACGGGAGCCACGGATAACCGCGTTATAACCGATTCGTGTTATAACGGGTCGCGTTATAACGGGGTTTACCTGTATTTGTAAACTTTGAAGAGTTCAAATACTGTGAAACCGAGGTCAATGAAAGACTTGATAAAATAGAAGAGGCAATTTAATGGATATTAAAAAGAAAAAGTTTCTCAGAGATAAATCTGATTATGAGAATAATAAATACAGAGACTGGAAGAACAAAGAGTTCAAGGGTTTTTCTAAACAAGGTCGGAGAGATAGAAGTACGTCGGATACAGTAGGAGGTTGAAACATGAATCATTTAAAAAGCATCAAAAAACATATAAACGTAAAGAGAATATTGAGTCTTATTGTACTTTTTGTGATAATCAGAAGAGATTTACATATGCACCTAAGTATAGACAAAATTATGATAATAGGGACCCATATAAGAATGGAAACAAAGGGGAAAACAGAAACAGAAATAAATAAAGAGGATCCAAACAGGTGAAAAAAAGTGGAGCACAGTAGAAAAAAATTGGGAACTACAATACAAAAGCTCAGTATAAAAACAACTTTAATTAAATAGGTGACAACATGGAAAATGCATGGTGAGTCACTCTAACGTGCTTCACGTGTTTGGCGATTTGTCAGAGTGTGTTTCTCTATAGGAGCAGGTAATTAATATAACTTTTCCCCGTTAACGGACGTGACGCAACGCCCATGGGGCGGCATCTGTAGTAATACCGGAAATGGACCCCATTTTTGCCTGCTGTGCTCCACTTTTTTTTTTACCTGTTTGTGAGTGTGAGGCACGCACTAGAACAGGACTACATCAGCCAGTTCTATTATCCCACGTCATAGTCACAAGACTTTGGCATGAAGACTGTTTACCTTGCATGTTATGCTCTAGGGCTGGTTTATCCCCTCAAAAGGAGAATAAGCCACAACTTTTCATTAACAGATAGTGGCTTTATTATCTTCTGCAGGACTACATACAGATCAACACCGTTATAGCACAATGTACTATAAAGCGGTGTGAGTGTGGCGCCCGATTTTAAAAAGCATTTTTTTTTTAAACTTTTATTCAATGCTTTTTTGCTATGGACACACACACAAGGACATGATACAGCATATATAGGCTGCTTCGTGCATATATTTCTCTCTGCTGCTTACTCTCTCACCCCCCCCCCCCCTGTGTTTGTTTTCAGAGGGGTAATTAGCGCTCTCAATTAATGGTTCAGTGAGCTGGGATTGAAAAATGTGTTTAAAAACAGGATGCTATAGCAAAGCAATTAAAGAAGTTTAGCTTTCTTGGAATGATTCTTTTATTTGCGGTGTGCAAGCAATGCAGCAGGCTATTTACTTTACACAGTCACTGTAGAGGCAGTACTCTCTAATTTAATCTATAACAAACCCCTAATAGGTATCACCTATGACAGGCCTGCACAACTTGTCAAGTGAGAAGGGCCGAACTGCTCCAAGGAATACAGATTCAGGCCGCACGGGTAAAATCATCATCATCATCATCATCATCATCATCATCATCATCATCATCATCATCATCATCATCATCATCATCATCATCATCATCATCACCATCATCATCATCATCATCTCTCCCCCAGCACCTCTCATCATCATCCTCATATCTCCAGCACCCCTCTATCTCTCCCAGCACCCCTCATCATCCTCTATATCTGCCCCAGCAACCCTCATCCTGATATATATCTCCCCAGCACCCCTCATCAACATCCTCATATCTCCCCCAGCACACCTCATCCTCATATCCCCCCAGCACCCCTCATCATCTTCATCCTCATATCTCCCCCAGCAATCCTCATCATCTTCATATATCTCCCCCTGCACCCCTCATCATCAACGTTTGTGACTCCCCATCTCTCACACCCCCATCTCTCCCCCTCACCCATACACAATACTCACCCTCCACATTACACACACAATACTCACCCTCCACATCACACACACAATACTCACCCGCCACATCACACACACAATACTCACCCTCCACATCACACACACAATACTCACCCTCCACATCACACACACAATACTCACCCTCCATATCACACACAAAACCCAACTGCAGACCACACACATTCCACACCCCTGCATCTCACATCCCCCCTGCACCTCACCCCCCTGCACCTCACCCCCTGCACCTCACCTCACCTCACCCCCCTGCACCTTACCTCACATCACCCCCCTGCACTTCACCCCTGGCACCTCACATCACTCCCCTTCAACTCCCCCCCTGCACCTCACCTCAACCCCCTCACATCACCCCCCTGCACCTCACATAACCCCCCCTGCACATCAACCCCCCTGCACCTCACCCCCTGCACCTCACCCCCTCCACCTCACCCCCCTGCACCTCACCCCACTGCACCTCACCTCACTCCCCTGCACCTCACCCCCTGCACCTCACATCACCCCCTGCACCTCACCCCCTTGCAACTCACCCCCTGCACCTCACCTCACCCCTATCACATCACTCCCCTGCACCTCACCCCCCTGCACCTCACCTCACCCCCCTGCACATCACCCCTCCGGCACATCACCCCTCCTGCACATCACCCCTCCTGCACCTCACATCACCCCCCCCTGCACCTCACCCCCCTGCACCTCACCCCCCTCCACCTCACCCCACTGCACCTCACTCCCCTGCACCTTACCCCCTGCACCTCACATCACCCCCCTGCACCTCACCTCAGCCCCCTCACATCACTCCACTGCACCTCACACCCCTGCACCTCACATCACCCCTCCTGCACATCACCCCTCCTGCACATCACCCCCCCCTGCACATCACCCCCCTGCACCTCACATCACCGCCCCCTGCACATCTCCCCCCCTGCACATCACACCCCCTGCACATCACCCCCCCTGCACATCACCCCCCTGCACATCACCCCCCTACACATCACCCCCCCTGCACATTAATCCACCCCCCGCACTTCACCCCCCTGCACCTCACCCCACCTGCACCTCACCCCTCCTGCACCTCACCCCTCCTGCACATCACTCCCTCTGCACATCACCCCCTGCACATCACACCTCCTGCACATCACCCCTCCTGCACATCACCCCCCTGCACATCTCCACCCCCCTGCACATCACCCCCCCTGCACATCACCCCCCTGTATATAACCCCCCCAGTACATCACTCCCCCCCTGCACATCACCTCCCCCCTGCACATCACCCCCCCTGCACATCACCTCCCCCCCTGCACATCACCACCACAAACCGGCACATCACCATCCCCCTGTACATCACCTCCCCCCCTGCACATCACCTCCCCCCCTGCACATCACCTCCCCCCACACTGCACATCACCTCCCCTCCCACTGCACATCACCTCCCCCCACACTGCACATCACCTCCCCCCACACTGCACATCACCTCCCCTCCCACTGCACATCACCTCCCCCCTGCACATCACCGCCCCCCTTCACATCACCCCCTGCACCTCCTCACATTACCCCCTGCACCTCAGATCATGGCGGAGAGCAGGCAGGACTGCACGCGCTTGCAAGCAGCGGGCACCAGAAGTGCCGCACTGCTAGAGCATGCAGTCGAGAGCAGGCTGGGCTTGTCTCGGGGGAGAGCAGGCTCGGCTCGGCGGGGGGAGAGCAGGCTCGGCTCGGCGGGGGGAGAGCGGGCTCAGCTCGGAAGAGCTTTCTCGGGGGAGGGAGGAGGGGGAAAGCCGCCGCCGCATGCTGCACAGTGAGGGCCGCCTGTTGTGCAGGCCTGACCTATGACATAAACATTTTTGCAGAAAAACTCATCCAGAGCACCATTTTCCTCAGGTTTGTCACATTTCTGAACCCTATACTAGACAAAAGTATAGAAGTGCCATCTACTCTAACTTCTAATACACATATTATGCAATATATAAATACAGTATACTGCTGCGGCAGCTTTTATTCTTACTAATCACCGGCTTTTACCTGGCATGCTCCTGGAATGCCACGCTGTTCACCTGGAGCATGCCGGGCTCCTTTTGCCTTCCCAGCCAGGCGCATGCCCGGCTGGCGCGCGGTTAATGTGTTAATTGATAATGGTTCAGGATTTACTAGGCTGCAATGCTTCGCGTGTCCGCCAGATGGCATAAATTCATGAATTGTAATGCAGTATATAAATGTATATGTATATATATATATATATAGTGCAGAATAAATGAGTTGAACTTATTTATTCTGCACTATCGCAACTAACACGGCTATTTTCTGCTTTATATATATGTATATATATATACAGGCATACCCCGCATTAACATACGCAATGGGACCGGAGCATGTATGTAAAGCGAAAATGTACTTAAAGTGAAGCACTACCTTTTCCCACTTATCGATGCATGTACTGTACTTCTATCATCATATACGTGCATAACTGATGTAAATAACGCATTTGTAACAGGCTCTATAGTCTCCCCGCTTGCGCACAGCTTTGGTACAGGTAGGGAGCCGGTATTGCTGTTCAGGACGTGATGACAGGCGCATGCGTGAGCTGCTGTTTGCCTATTGGGCGATATGTACTTACTCGCGAGTGTACTTAAAGTGAGTGTACTTAAAGCGGGGTATGCCTGTATATATATATATATATATATATTTGTCTTGTCCATGATGTATTAACTTTACGCAAGGATCTGGCGCTTCTTTTTTCTTTTTCTCTAATAGGTACTGTGGGAGTTTGGTGATCCCAAGAAGAAGCAGCCTGGACTTTTGTAACTCACTTATCATGGACATTATGAGGACTTAAGTATTCTTTTTTTATATTCAATCATATTGGCTCATATTTTCACATGTTTTTTATGTGTCTACAATTTTTGAATTCTAATGAGCCTATTATACTTACACTTTTTGTTTAGTTTATTCCTATGACACATTTTGAGTCATTTTTGTAATTTGCACAGCAAATTCATTTTTTAATTTTTATTTTTTAATTTTTATTTTTATTTTTATTGTTACCCATTTTGTAATTGTATGCACACTTCTTTTTTTTTTTTAATCATTTTATTCAATTTTTAGGCAAGTTATGTATTTGTTTCATGCCATTTAATACTGATACATCTATTTACATTGAACTAATATACCTGGTTCAAATACTTGCCACATATGTCAGTACTGCAGCAATTTAGGTGTATTGTGTGAAGGGCACTGTCTATATCTTTGTCACTTCAATATCCATCACAACCAGATAGCAGCCTCTCTCCATATACACCTATCCTGCAACTTGCAAGGTCTGATACATCTGGCAGGATGATGAAAACTAGCAAGGAACGTCTCATTAGGTGACAGCAATATGCTGAATCTGCTGAAATAGATATGACAGAACATAATGAGGACAACATTGATTTAAAAACCAACTTTTTTAAGCTTGAAAGGTTGGCAAAGGAAGAGATGAAACATTGGCTTGATCTCCTATCACTACAAAATTATTTGGATGCCAAAATAGTCCCTAGGGGATTAAGGTTTACAAAAAAAACCACATTTGATACAAATATTGAGTTCAAAACTAAATGGAACGATGCAATGGAATCTTGTTCTTTTACCCTAATTAAATTACTAATTAATTATAGGGAGGATAAACTGAATGAAATTGCAAAAGAAATAGAGGAAACTCAGCATATCATGATCCCTTATGTGGTGAGTGAAGAATTCCAAGAACTTGATAAATTAGTTGACTCTAGGGTACTCAAATATGAGAAAGATATCAGTGAACGCAAGAGCAGTAAATATGTAAGAGACCAAACTGATTATGCCACAGATAAAATTAGAGACTGGAGGAGACATGACAGGAGAGATAGATCTAAACACTACACTCCAAACAAATATTATAAGAGGAATAAAAATGACAGATATGGGGATAATAGCAGAGATCACTCAAATACTCCTTTAACATCAAACGGAAAGGGACCAAACACTAATAAAAGTGAAAAGAAACCAGTAAAAGCCCAGTTTTCTTGTTCTACAGAAAACAGATTTGAGGCTTTACAAGACAAGGGGGAACCATGTGAGGAGACTTTGGTGTTTGCTAAGAGTAGTGGTGCTATACCTAAAATCCAAAATAGAGATAGTAAAAATGGATCAGATAGCACTGTTCCCACTGTTAAATCTCACACTGCCTCTTTTTTAGAATTGGTGACACAGGAAGAAAACCGGGAAAGGGGGAAATCCTATCCTCTATGGCAGGGGGGCGCAAACTTTTTTCCCTGCGCCCCCCTGCCGGCGGTCCCCTCTCTTCCGTGCCCCCCCTAACCACCATTGACCCGCCCTCCGGCGTCATGACGTCACGTCGCCATAGCAACGTGATGTCACATGACCTCGCGGCATCATTTTGACGCCGCGTTGCCATGGCGACGCAAGAAGGAAGCCGCCGGAGTCACGGGTAAGTATGGTTTATAGAGGCCCTGCAGCTCCCCGGGCACTTAATTTAAGTGCCTTCGGGAAGCGCTTGGGGCCTCTGTAAACCCCGCGCCCCCCCACCGGCAGTCTCGTGCCCCCCCTGGGGGTCGCGCCCCACAGTTTGCGCACCGCTGCTCTGTGGGATCGGAAACCGACTTATCATTCAAATACCCCTCAACGAAGAAAAAGAAGTTGCGAGGAGCCAGGGGAGGGAGGCGCAAACAAAGAAAGAAGGAAGGTGAGCTAAGAGCCAGCAATCCAGAGACACACGGTATTTTGAATTTATCCACTTTTATATTGTCAAGTAATCATATTTCACTTCTGACCAGGGGCCTCTCATTTGCACCGAGCAGTCTTCCAAACAGATTTGATCTGTTTGTAGACCTAAACAAATACATTAGAAAAATCACCTTAATGAGACATTTCACTATGCAAAATAAAGAACAACAATATATATTTAATACGCAAGAGATTGCTTGCATTGAAGCAATGACCACATTATTGAGGGAAAACAGTCAAACTGAAAAGTCAGTACATTTGTTAGATCATAATCAACTATCCATGTATGAGCTAGATAGTTCCATACCATTAAATAAGAATCCTCTTCCTAATACATTAGAATCAGTGTCATCATCAAACTTAGTGATTGAATCAAGTACAATCAAGTCAACAGACATTCAGGAATTAAAAGACATCAAAATAGTCCATTCCCCTTTTTCTGCCAAATCTACGTATTTTCCTTATCACTCAAAAGGATCTTTTGTAGAAACATTCTACACAATGGTACTTAAAGATTTTGAGTTAATGTGCCTTAACACCACTTCGATACGAAATAGAAATCTATCAAAAGAGGAGAACACAGCACTAAAAGAGCGTAGCAGTATGAAAGATCTTGTAATTAGACAAGCAGATAAAGGAGGGGGAATAGTCCTGCAAGACAGAATGGACTATCTATCAGAAGCTTTTAGGCTATTAGGTGATAGTACATCTTATATAGTTTTGACTGAGGACCCTATGGAGGAATTTCAGAAACAGTACAAGGACTTTCTTATCAAAGCCTTAACTATGGACATTATCACAAAAGCTGAGTTTAGTTTTTTATATATACGGTATCCCAGAACACCTATTTTTTACCACATCCCTAAGTTACACAAACACATTTCCATCCCTCCAGGTAGACCCATTGTTTTGGGGGTGAAGTCGATGACGTCCAGCGTGCCCCAATATGTGGATTATTTTTTACAACCACTAGTGAGCAGATTAAGGTCCCATTTGAGAGACACGCTGCATGTCCTCGACTCCATCTCTGAAATCAAATGGAAACCAACGTATATTTGGGCTACATGCGATGTAACATCTTTATATACATGCATTAAACACAACAAAGGTCTTAAAGCGGTCAAGCATTTCCTCGACTTGGATATGAATATAGGTAACACTCAGTCCACATTTATTTTACAGGCGATTTTATTTATATTAGAGCACAATTATTTTTTGTTTGAGGACACATATTATTTGCAGATCTGTGGGATGGCCATGGGCACGAGATTTGCCCCCAGCTATGCTAACCTCTACATGGGTTTGTGGGAGGAACTCCATGTGTGGGGTGATGCGGATCTGGGGGCGAGTATTGTGTACTATGGCCGTTACATAGATGATCTAATTTTAATTTGGGATTTTGAATTGGAACATTTAGAACACAAATTACAAGCATTCAACACTAATGATATGGATCTAAAATTCACATTTAATATAAACAAAAATAGTATAGTGTTTTTGGATCTCGAACTGGAGGCTAGTCCAGGTGGTGATATTATCACCAAAACCCACTTCAAAACAGTTGCAACAAACAGTTATTTACATAATAATAGTAATCATTATAAAAGATGGCTTGCCAATATCCCCAGGGGCCAATTTCTCAGAATTAGGAGAAATTGTTCTTTACATTCTGATTTGTTGGCCCAGGGGGAGGTATTGGTACAAAGGTTTTTAGCCAAGTGGTATCACAAACATACCATACTTGAGACATTTCGACAAGTCAGTTTGTTAGACCGCGAATCCTTGCTTAATAAATCCAAAAGGGATGGACGGACAGATGTTAATTCTAAAGATAGTTTCAAATCACCACTATTCATTACAACCTATAATAATTCAGCGAGAGGTATCACAACAATTCTTAATAAACATTGGAACATACTGCTAAGTGACCCCATAATTGGGAACAATTTACCAACACATGTTCCTATTGTATATAAAAAAGCCAGGAATTTAAAAACCATGTTGGCTCCTAGTCGCCTGAAACAAATTAATGATCTTCCCATCATTAGACCAATAACAAATGGAAATTTTACTTGTGGTAGAAATAGATGTTTAACTTGTAAACACATGTGTAAAACCGACCAAATTATGTCCTATCACAATAAATCTATACATAAAATTAAAAGCCATATGGATTGTCTACACTCTTTTGTTATTATGTTATCACATGTTTATGTGGGTACCAGTATGTGGGGAGAACCACACGGACTCTAAGCACAAGATTTCTAGAACACAGACGAAACATCATACATGGTATTACAACTCACAACCTGTCTAGACACTTCTTAGACAAACATAATAAGGATCCATCTTCCTTAAGGGTCATGTGCTTGGAACACATCCCCTTAACGTTACTTAGTGGTGATAGAGTTAAAAAACTGAATTTAAGGGAGACCTACTGGATGTATATGTTGGAAACATTGAGTCCAGTAGGTCTCAATGACTGTATCGATATAAGCACCATCGTTTAACTACTCTCAGTATACATTGATAGGATCTCAGAGGTCTGGGTTGAGCATGTTTATCGTGCTCCCTTTGATTTCTTAGTCGGTGTATAGAATGGGGGACCCCTGGTCTGAATTTAAATCAAATTATCACAAGATTTTTTTCAAATAAATATATTTTTAATATATAATTTTTGTGTATTTTCTATATATTTTTTATTACTCGTATCATATATTTTTCACAATCACATAAACACAATTGAGGCATTATATTTAATGTCAATAAATTTGTAATTTATTTAAACACACATTACTATCAAAATTCCTCTTCACTATATTTAATATTATATTAAATCACTTAATACACTACATATTGAAATTGTTATACAATGATTACATATAATATAATGAGAATTTATTTTCTTTCATTTTATATTGCACACACACATTTTTTCATTTATACAATTATATCACAACAGTTTGGATTGCTGCCTCTTAGCTCATCTCTTTCTAAATGCTATACTGGCTGTATATTCTTCCCAACTCAAATCTTCCACGATTGAAGTGGATTATTTTACATTCAATCACTATTGGTAGATCTTATACTGTATGTTATTTGTTGCTCAACTATTTAGGAGACTAGTGTGGATTTCCAGAGGGAATAGTATTAATACAATCTCCTACCAAATAACTCACTTTCCCAGTTTTGGTATAAATACAAATATATTAAAATAATCTGACAATTACGATTCATTCACTCCTCATCCAGTGTTGGATTTAATTTACATAAATATATAATCTAATGTCAGATATAAGGTCTCAATGCCATATTTAATCAAGCATTAGTGCACTATTTTCATCTCTTCCATTGTAAAATATATATAGAGAGTTTCAAATTTTTAATTCACTCTCTAAACAAGCTTAACTAAACCTTAACAGTATTTGAAACACTAATTATCAACAATAGTGTGACATTTAATTAGCTATACTATTTTGATTAACCCTAATCATTATAAAGTTTATACAATGTTGTCCTCTAATAACATTTGATTGTTAATTTTTGAGTTTTCAGCAAGGGCTATTATACATGTAATAGTAGTTTCATTACCTTTATATATATGTATAATCAACTAATATGCAGTATTATTTACAAATATTAATCATGTTTGAATATGTTTTATTTATAATTTGCAATTAGCCTTTGTTGTTAAACATTATTATGATTATATCTGCTTTTATTATGTAGTCATGAATGTTTTAGTTTAATTATATTAATTCATTTGATTCTGTTTATTTATGTTTCTCTCTTTTTTGTCTTAAATGTATTTTCTTTTAATTAATTCAGCAATAGATTAACCTTCGTTGCACCAGGTATAGATCAGCTTAATGATACCTATGGAACTGAACACAGCTGTGAAAAAACGATTTTTATTGGTCTAAGGGACTATTTAACACCAGGCAGTTCTGTGTGGTATCCATCCCCTGATGAAATCCGCAGAGACGGAAGAAACGCTTAGGGTTTTCTGGCATTGGATCTACGGTGGTCAAGTAGTTCTGGCACCAGCGTGAGGACGTAAAGACGTGTGTTAAGACGTTTCCGGGTCCCGGTACTCCACGAGAGAGGTGAATGGCGGCCGCACGCTACAAATAAGCGCTCATAAAGTAAAGTAAAGAACTTTTATCTTGGAGACAGCGGCTGACACAGACACAAGATCTGGAACCATTGTGGACATCTACACACACAGAGGTAACCGTGGAGTCTTCAGTTGGTGCATGGGCTGGTCCCATAATATGCCTTATTTTATCAGACAAATTGTAAGTGTGCATTTGTCTTGTCCGTGATGTATTAAAAATATGAAAATATGAAAATCTGATTTTACGCAAGGATCGGGCGCTTCTTTTTTCTTTTTCTCTAATAGGTACTGTGGGAGTTTGGTGAGCCCAAGAAGAAGCAGCCTGGACTTTTGTAACTCACTTATCATGGACATTATGAGGACTTAAGTATTATTTTTTAATATTCAATCATATTGGCTCATATTTTCACATGTTTTTTATGTGTCTACAATTTTTGAATTCTAATGAGCCTTTTATACATATACTTTTTGTTTAGTTTAGTCCTATGACACATTTTGAGTCATTTTTATAATTTGCACATCAAATTCATTTTTTAATTTTAATTTTTTAATTTTTATTTTTATTGTTACCCATTTTGTAATTGTATGCACACTTCTTTTTTTTTTTAATCATTTTATTCAATTTTTAGGCAAGTTATGTATTTGATTCATGTCATTTAATACTGATACATCTATTTACATTGAACTAATATACCAGGTGCAAATACTTGCCACATATGTCAGTACTGCAGCAATTTAGGTGTATTGTGTGAAGGGCGCTGTCTATATCTTTGTCACAAACATATATATATATATATATATATATATATATATATATATATATATATATATATATATATATATATATATATATATACTGTACAACAACAACCCCTATAACACCAAACATACAGTACTGTACACATACAGTACTGTATATGCACATCAATGATAATGTAGGCAGGTGCGGGCGAGATGTGTTTGCAGCAGAGAAAGAACCGCTGCTCTATCTGCGCAAACATCGGCACATGAAAAATTATTTAAAATACATTTTTATTCATAGTGTAGATGTGCAGGGGGTCTCCGGAGCTGAACCGCATTGGTTTCAGGTCCGGTGACCCCCTGCTCCCTGAGATACAGGCCCCTTTATGAGGTGCCGGTATCCCTCTGCATTTAAGTTCCCGATCACGTCACCGCGACATGTAAACAAAGTAGAGGGATACCGGCACCCTCTAAAGGGGCCTATATCTCAGGGAGCAGGGGGTCCCCGGACCTTAAACCACAGCGGTTCAGCTCCGGAGACCCTCTGCACATGTACAGTATAAATAAAACACATATATAAATAAACACTCGTTCCTTACCTTAGCGGCTATGTGCTATGGTAACGAAGCAGCATTTCTGTATTTTAATAATATTGTACAGTGAGCAGGGGGTTCCCTGAGCCAGAAATTAATGCTCAGGGGACCCCCTGCTCCTGCACAATATTATTAAAATACAGAAATGCTGCTTCATTCCCATAGCTGATAGCCGCTAAGGCAATGTAGGGGTTAACCCACCGTGCCCACTTTATTGTGGGTAGCGGTGGTGGGTGAAGG
>NC_134484.1:278595836-278690836 GCF_040206685.1 Ascaphus truei | reverse complement strand
GCATGTCATTTCCCAGAATCCCTTGCTGCAGTGGAAGTGCTGTATGCTGGGTGATAATGGGGAAAGACGGGGTTGCAGACCTGCCTAAGACATGCAGATGAGCATACAGCTATATTTGCATATATATATATATATATATATATATATATATATATATATATATATATATATATATACATACACAGTATATACACACACATGATGAACCAATATACAAATAAATGTAGAAGGGTTATCAAAACCATACTGTCCTACAAATAATACTTCTCCATACAGACACACTACATTACAATGAATTTCCTGTAATAATCCTAACTGATCTTACAATCTAAATCATAAAATGACAAAGAAAAACCTCACATTCCAATCAATACATTGCATTTACATTGTATTTATGCACCATATACATTCTGCAAATGAATGTGAACAATATCATTGCAAGCAAAATACAGATAACTCCAAACAAGTCAACTATTTTAACCAATCAAGTAAACAAAAATCAATATATAAGTACCAACCAGAATACAACATTTAAAACCAACGCTAACCCTTACAATACCAAGGATTACATCTATCTAATTGTAAAAAACATTATACTGTACACACATTGAAGCATTGCAATAAACAACATACAGTACAGAACATCCCCTGTATCTCCCTGCCTTGAGTGTAATCTGTGTAAAGCCCCCTCCCCATAATGTTTCTGTTAAATCTCTCTGCCTTCAGTGTAATCTGTTTAAAGCCCCCTCCCCTTTAATGTTTCTGTTAAATCTCTCTGCCTGTGTTGCTGTGAGTGCAGTTTATGTAAATGTGGGGAGGGGGAGTGGGTTATAACCCCACCTCCTTGACTGTGATCTGTATAAAGCCCCCTCCCCCTAATGTTTCTGCCTGTATTGCTGTGAGTGCAGTGTATGTAAATGTGGGGAGGGGGGGGACCCAATGTGCATACTGTGAGGTCTAACCACCCTCACCCCCTACCCACATACCGTTACCCCCCCCGTCCTGGCCATGGCCCCTCCGCATCTGCAAAACAGACACAAAAATTAAAACATCCAAAGTAATGTCCCCTAACCCCTTAATCACCATATCAGTTATTAACTGCTACAGTCATTAAGGGGTTAACCCACCCTCACCCACCACTTGGGATGCCTACATACCCTCCCACACTAACCCCCCCCGTGAGGCCTAACCACCCTCACCCAGTACCCACAAGGGAGGCCTACCCACATACCGTTGGGGAAACACCCCCCCCCCCACCCCCAGTACCCACAATAAAAACAACACAGTGACCCACAATACACATCATTCTATTTATTAAATACATTACCCACCCCCTGTGCCCCCCCATAAATACATGATTTATTCTTTTACATACAGGGTTCATAACGCAGCCCCACGCGAGTCCCCGGTGGGCTGGCGGGGCACCTGGACAGACCTACAGGGTACCAGCAGCCCTTTTCAAACAGGTTCTGGAGGCCTGCTGGTGGATCCCGCCAGCACCATGGCCCCCAGGTGGTCTCCTTGGGTCAACGTGGGCCACAATTGGGTCCCCATGGTAGGTCCAAGGATATCTGGGAGCCCCGGGTCAGACCCACAGGTGTCGGCGGGGCCTCAGGTGGTTCCCACGGGGGTCTGGGGAACTCACGGGTGCTCACTACGGGTCTGTGGTGCCCCCACAGAAGTGGGACCACACAGCTTCATCCTCGCATGTGTCACCCGTGGAACCACCAGCCTGGTACCCGTGGGATACCCGAGGAAACCACAGGTGGTCTCCAGAGGTCCCACGCAGAACCACGGAACAAACCCTGAATGTAAAAAAAATAAACCTGGCCTATACATTCAATACATACACCCCCCCCCCAACACCTACAGTACAATAATGTGCAAAATAACTATTATCCAGATATGGATAATAGATAATTTGCCCATCATTAAAACCATTAACTAGCATATTCAAATAAATAAAGTACTACTGACCTCATCAATACGAAGTGTCCGTCACCAGCAACATCCTTGTCTTGTCCACAAAATACATTGCCAAAACAAAGCCAATACATCGCAATTACATTCAGATATCAATTAACCCCTTAAACACCTTATCGGATAATAACCGCAAAGGTAATTAAGGGGTTAAGCCACACTGGCCCGATACCCACACTTCACCCATGAATTTGTACAGTGGCCTCATCATGCAACTATATATACAGTATATATATATTTACAGTATATATATATATATATATATATATATATATATATATATATATATATATATATATATATATATATGTATGTATGTATGCATGTATGTATGTATGTATGTATGTATATATATATATATATATATATATATATATATATAAAACAAGCAAAAAATTTGAAGTAGCGCCACTAAAATAATCCAATTTATATATATATAGATTATATTTAGAAAAACAGTAGCTATTAATGGATGTGCTTAGCAGGGCGGCTAAAGTTAGCTAGTTCACTATGATAAAACCTTAGAATAATACAATATGAATGCGATCTCTTGACAATTGAACCCTAAAAAATTTAGAAACAAATCTAAAAAATATATTTAATATGTAAAAAATAGAAAAAATTGCCAAAAAATGAATAAAGATAAAAATAAAGATAAAAAACCTTCAATACATAAAGTCCTGTTCCAATGGCAATGTCTTCAGTTTCCTGCAGCCTGTTTCAAAGGGATCACCAGTCCCTAGTGATATCTAGAAAAAAGGAAAGAGAAAGAAACAGGCGCACACCTAGTGCATTACCACAATAAAAATGTATTAAAAGAACATAAAATCTAACAAATGCCCACTCACAAAGGTACAGCAAATATAAACGTGTATGAGATAGGCTCTCATGTGCCTAACAGCTCAATCACCAGCGTCCGGCTGCAGTCAATGGCGTCATCACGTGAGTCTCCTCCGTGGAACCGGAACCGGAAATGGGGTCCTTCGCCTTTGGTGTTCAATAGGACAGGTCCCTCCAGGAAACAAAAGCCTCCAATGTCACTGGTATGGTAGGTTATTGGCCGTGAGAGCCGCACACGAGAGCCAAAGTTCTATGAGCAAGTAGCAGCAGTGTTCGTGGGCAAATGGCGGCCGGAATCTAGCCACGCCCTACGCGTTTCGTCATCAAATGACGACTTCTTCAGGGGGACCCTCTAATCACCTAATCCTTAGTATTTATAGGGAGGTATTTAAACAATTAGCCAATGAATTATTTAGAACAATCAATTGATCAAATACATGTATTACGCTTGAATAGAGCAATCATATAATAAATAAATGCATGAATACACTCGTTTTGTGAGGACCACATTGAAAGTAAGAGATTAGTATATAAAATATCCAAGTATTTAAACTGTGATCCAAAAATAGCAGCAACTATTTAGTTCCAAACAGATTGATGATTTCAAGCACAACAATAACATTAATATATACTGAATGAGTGAGTGGGTGATCTAGAGATTGATCAACAAACAATAAACAATAAACATCAATTGGTTAGAGTGAAGAGAAATATTTCAAAATAGATAAAAAGGAGGAAACTAAGCAAATTACATCTATAGAATATGATTAAATAACTCAATTGAGTAATGGTGTATATGTATAATATATTACCATAAATTTTATATTTATTTAATTAGATAAAGAAACCAATAATAGATAACCCACTTTAACTAAATATTAATAATTATTAAAAATTAATTAATAGTTTCTGAGAGACAACAATTGTTGGTAAGTCCAAAATATAAACCACTGATAACTTAATGTCACTATCAATTATTGACGTTATATATTTAACAAAATAATAACAATATATATTTAAATTCAATTATCAATTTGCAATTGCCCCCAGGATAATTACCTATTTTATAGATTCCAACGTGGAGTCAGAGGAGGCAAAATTAGATGGATCCAAAGCAAGGACAGAGAAAAAAATGTGTGAAGGTGACCTGGCATGTGATGTGTAAATAATATGATGTCTAATTGTTAATTGTTTAACCATGTGCATATATAGTAAATTCTTAATAATATATAAATATATATAAAATAAGTTGAATTGATGGAAATTGTGTATAAATGTGTCTAAAATGTGTGGAAATATATATAGATATATAAATACATATATGTGTAATATGTGAATATTAGTGTATATTAAATATAAATATGAAATAATAAAGATGTGTGTATAAAATATATTAAACTAAAATAATGAGTGACCATTTGTGGAAATGAATCATATTGAGCAAAAAGCTATGCATCCTACAAGCTATACTCTAGATATATGGAGTGATTCACAATGACCAGACGAACGACCATAGCCCAAAGGGAATGCTAAGCATTCAAACAAGACCTTTGGAGGCACACCCAAAAAGAGTGTTCAAACTATGGTACTGATGTCAATATGGTCATTGTGTCCCTTGGGATGTGTGGTATCCAAAATGTACATCCAATAAGTTTCTCGGGTACATAACTTTTGAAAGCGATCTCATCCCATATAGTAGGGGGGAATGAACTCAATGCCCATAACAGAAAGGGATTTAGGATCTTTGTTATGGTTAGTACAAAAATGACGAGAGAAGCTATGTGTTTGGCACCCATTAATAATGTTTCGCCGGTGCTCCAAGAACCGTGTACTCAGAGCCCTAGATGTTCGGCCTATATATTGTGTGCCACATTCACATGAAATAAGATACACAACATATTCAGTTAGACAATTTATATGATCTTTTATTTCGTATGAAGTACCATTTGAAAATGATGTAAATTTATGAGATTTTGTCAAATGTTTACAAGTACTGTAAGACATCGGCCTCTTCCACATCCAAAGTTCCCCACCTTTTGGGCCAAATTTGGATTTGTAATCTTTTTGGTTTTGAGTTTGCTCGGAGCCAGCAATGTTTTAATACTCCTCGCTTTTCTGAATACAGTTGGAGCATATTCAGGTACTAAATGGCCAATTACAGGATCATTGCGTATTATTTTCCAGTGACAATTTAAAATATTTCTAATTTGGTGAGCATTTAAAACCAGAGACAGAACATAAAACACAGACAAAGCTCAGTTTTAGCACATCCAGTGAAACTCATACACGGTACAGTGCCTAAATATATATAAATACAAAAATAGACATAAACCTGGCGCATGTGTAAATACAGTGAAATAATGTGAAATGATATTAAAGTCCAAATAGACAGACTATTGTTCCCAATTCTGAGTGGTCATCTGGTGATAGATGGTATCAAAATCACAGTTCACAGAGCAAAGAGTAAACAGTCCTCCTCACGATATATTCAACCTGCAGATGTATGACATAAAGCAGAGAAACAGGACATTGCGCAGTATATCTAGTTGCCAAATATGCCCTTATGATCAAAGCTCAATGAGATGCCTACTTACTAGAAGTAGATAGGATGCATGCAGGGGAGAGAATCTGTACTTGGAGCCTTCTGAGTCCCGGTCGCCTCTGGTGTAACACGAACCCCTCGTGGTATCCTCCGCTTCCGTGGACGTCAGGCTGGTCTCCATTTCAGGAACGTAGTTTCCTGGATCAGCTTCAGGATTCCTTCAGCCTCTTATTTCCTCCAGTTGGGACAAAAGAGGGCAAAGGATTGCGCAGTAATAAAAAACTTTAATGACGCCTACCTAAAACAAATAAAATACTCACAAAAGACGGCGAGTGTAAAAACAAAGAAGTACCCGACCCAGCACAACCCAAACTCCGCACTCAGTCTTTGAGTGTCCTCCTCGGTGCCGCGTGTACCTCGTGGGATTCCGGCGCGGTTTGGATGACGTCACCGTCTCCTCTTCAATGACTAGCAGCTTGAGTGTGTGGGGCAGTACCTCTTAGGCTCCTCCCTACGCGTTTCGTGACGGGGAACGTCACTTCGCCAGGGGATTGTGGAGCCTCATCAATCCCGTGTGCAATATATAGCCCCAGTTTAACCCCTCGTATACAGGAGCCACTTTGGGCAAAAAATGACAGGGTGATTCCACTTGCTGATAATTACCATCAGATGGGTATGAGCTTAATCACCTCTGAAGCGACCCCCTGACTCAATTAGGATTCATGGGTCACTTAATGCAAATACAGTAAAAATGTATAAAAACATATATAAAGACATATGAAATTACATTGGATGAGAAAATAAATAATTAGTTCCAGTGCATCAAAGGAATGATGCTAAATCAAAATCGATGTTTAACCCTTTAGGGGAGAGGGTCTTGAGAGTATAGATCCAGAAGGTTTCTTGCTGTGAAACCCTTTGTAGTCTATCACCCCCTCTGATACCCACCTTGGGGCAATCTATGCCGATACATGTGAGCCTCTCTGGTGATTGATTATGGTGCAATTTAAAATGGTTGGAAACACTGTGTGTTTCCAAGCCATTTTTAATATTGTACACATGCAAATCTTCGTTTCAGTGGTCTCCCCGTCCTGCCCACATATTGTAATTTACAGGGACATTCTAAAATGTAAACACAGAAATTAGATTTGCAATTAATAAATGAGCGGATTTCAAAACTTTTACCGGTTACATTGGATTTGAATTCTTTACATTTTGATCCATAACTACAACCAATGTACTTCTTACAGGGGAAATAACCTTTAAATTCTTTTAACCACATTGTTTGTCCCAATCCTTGATATTTCTTAGGGCAACTAGGGGCCAGCTAGGATTTTAAGTTTTGAGCTTTTTTATACACAATTTGCGGTTTGTCAGGCAATACGGATTGTAGAATAGGATCTCTTTGTAGGATCCCCCAGTGTTTATTAAACACTTTGGATATCTCCCTAGACATACCGTTAAATTGTGTGATGAAAGGGAGAAATACTTTATTTGCATTGGCAGCTACTTTTTTAACCGGATGGATCAAGGAAGCCCTTTCTATGTTGTTAGCTTGCACAATAGCATTTTTAACAACTTTCCCATTGTATTTACTATCTTTAAACTTATTGCCCATGTCCTCAATTTGTTTCTTATACACTTCCAATTGTGAACAGTTTCTTTTTACCCTAAGTGCTTGTCCTTTTGGGATATTTTTTAACCAATGGGTGTGGTGGTGGCTGGATGCCAAGACATAGGAGTTGGCATTCACCTCTTTGTAATAAGTTTTTGTGTGTATCTCATTATTAACAGCGTAGAGAGTTAAATCCAGGAAGTTTATAGACTGTGGACTAGAACTAAACGTAAATCGTATATTATAGTCGTTTGTATTGAGATGTTCTTTGAAGTCCTCTAAATCTTCTTTAGTGCCCTTCCAGACGCATAGCACATCATCGATTTAGCGTTTCCAGAGTACCAGGTTAGCATCTTCCACACAGGGGAACTTGTTTGCTTGCAGGATGGTTGTGACAACTCTAATACAGAGTGCTTTTCCTGCTAATGTACAGGTTAATAAAGGCTTCAATCAGACTTAGAACTTCGCAACTAATATTGACAGATTTACTATAAATCATCCTTCCTGTTATTATACAGGTTACTAAGAATTTATATTAGCGTTAGGGACCCCTGAATTGTGGTCTGCCGTGAAGTTGGCTCAGGGGCTTACAACAATTTTGGCCAAAAATGTCAAACTAAAAGACCATTTTACTTAATTGATATTTATACATATATATTTAGGCACTGTACCGTGTATGAGTTTCACTGGATGTGCTAAAACTGAGCTTTGTGTGTGTTTTATGTTCTGTCTCTGGTTTTAAATATATATTGCCATGCTCAGTAGCACTCCTCTGTGACACTCATATGCTTATATATATGTTGTGGTTATGTTGGGGGTTCAATAGGAGCTTGTTAGGTGTCCAGTATATTTTATAATTTGGTGAGCAGACTGATTAAATTGTGTGATAAATTTTGGTGCATTATTTGATTTGAGGGGAAAAAGGATGTGACGTCATTGAAAGCTTGTCACATGGTACTAGAGCCAATCAGAGCGTGGGAACTCCATCCCTACTCTGATTGGCTGTAGTACGTCACATCCTTTCCCCCCCCAAGCCTCTGTCACATGGTATACTAGAGCCAATCAGAGTAGGGATGGAGTTCCAATGCTCTGATTGGCTACCATACCATGTGAGGGCGGCCATGTGTCTTTTCATGACATCATCTTAAAGGCAATTGAAGCAAAGCCATTCTGATTGGCTGTGCTTTCATTGCCTTTAAGTGACGTCATCATTTTTATTTTTATCGGCCAAAACACATGGTTTTCACGGCCCAATCAGGGCCGTGGGAACCATATGACGAAAATGTGACGTCATAGGCTTTTAAAAGCCTATGTCATCTCATTTTGAAGCCAGACGCCGTGGAGGAAGGACTTCCGGACAAGAAACAAGACCAGGGCGTGGCCGCAGATTGAAAGAAGACCCCGCCCCTCCCGGAAGAAGATAGAAGAAAGAAGAATACAGATGAAGATAAAGATGGATTACAAGTAGAAGACCCGTGGATTGATTTGGATTTTTAGTTTAGTGTTAATTATTTTATGTTTTTTTTATTTTATTGGTTCCTGTTCGTGGATTGGTTCGTGAGTAAGCTGCGCAACGGGAGTCGGTGGGGGCAAGTAATGGTAAGTGAACTAAAGAAATCTATTTTATTTAACTTGTTAATTTTTTTAAAAGCTTTTTTAACATGTGTATTTTTTTTTTTTGTGGTATATCATTTCTTGCCACTGTATGTATGTATGTATGTATGTATGTATATATGTCTAGAGAGATATATACATACACGGTAAGAAATTATGTTGTTTTAAAAGCTTGATTTGATGTGTTTTAAAATAATTTGTCTATGCTGCTATGCTTTATTGTGAGTTTAAAGTATTTTAAAATTAGATAGATGTAATTGTTGATATTGTGTTGTGTGTTTGAGGGAGGTCAGGGCTAGCCTTGGTTTTAAAGTTTGTATTCCGGTTGGCTCTTTGTATATTTTTTCACATGCTGAATGGTTCTGCTCGAGGCGTGAATTAGTTAATTGTTTCATTGTTCGGGATGGACTGTCAATTGTTTAGGGATGTAAATAATGATTGCTAATTGATTTTTGTTTACTTGATTGGTTAAAATAGTTGACTTGTTTGGAGTTATCTGTATTTTGCTTGTAATGATATTGTTAACATTCATTTGCAGAATGTATATGGTGCATAGATTTTATGCATCATAAATACAATGTAAATGCAATGTATGGATTGGAATGTGAGGTTTTTCTTTGTCATTTGATGATTTAGATTGTAAGATCAGTTAGGATTATTAAAGGAAATTCATTGTAATGTAGTGTGTCTGTATGGAGAAGTGTTATTTGTACGACAGTATGGTTTTCATAACCCTTCTACATTTATTTGTATATTGGTTCATCATGTGTGTGTATATACTGTATATATATATATATATATATATATATATATATATATATATATATATATATATATATATATATATATATATATATATATATATATATATATATATACAGTGGTTGACAAATCACCAAAAAAATCTACTCGCCACACAAAAAAATCTACTCGCCACCTAGTACCAAACGTGTGCTGCTTGGGCCAATATTTACTCGCCCGGGGGTTAAATCCACTCGCCCGGGGTGAGAAAATGTATAGGTATGTCGAACACTGTATATATATATATATATATATACTGTATATATACTGTAGTTGCATGATGAAGCCACTGTACAAATTCATGGGTGAAGAGTGGGTATCGGGCCAGTGTGGCTTAAACCCTTAATTACCTTTGCGGTTATTATCCGATAAGGTGTTTAAGGGGTTAATTGATATCTGAATGTAATTGCAATGTATTGGCTTTGTTTTGGCAATGTATTTTGTGGACAAGACAAGGATGTTGCTGGCGACGGACACTTCGTATTGATGAGGTCAGTAGCACTTTATTTATTTGAATATGCTAGTTAATGTTTTTAATGATGGGCAATTCATCTATTATCCATATCTGGTTAATAGTTATTTTGCACATTATTGTACTGTAAGTGTTGGGGGGGGGGTGTATGTATTGAATGTATAGGCCAGGTTTATTTTTTTTACATTCAGGGTTTGTTCCGTGGTTCCGCGTGGGACCTCTGGAGACCACCTGTGGTTTCCTCGGGTATCTCACGGGTACCAGGCTGGTGGTTCCACGGGTGACACATGCGAGGATGAAGCTGTGTGGTCCCACTTCTGTGGGGGCACCGCAGACCCGTAGTGAGCACCCGTGAGTTCCCCAGACCCCCGTGGGAACCACCTGAGGCCCCGCCGACACCTGTGGGTCTGACTCGGGGCTCCCAGACATCCTTGGGCCTACCGTGGGGACCCAATTGTGGCACACGGTGACCCAAGGAGACCACCTGGGGGCCATGGTGCTGGCGGGATCCACCAGAAGACCTCCAGGACCTGTTTGAAAAGGGCTGCTGGTACCCTGTAGGTCTGTCCAGGTGCCCCGCCAGCCCACCGGGGACTCGCGTGGGGCTGCGTTATGAACCTTGTTTGTAAAATAATAAATCATGTATTTATGGTGGGGCACAGGGGGTGGGTAATGTATTTAATAAATAGAATGATGTTTATTGTGGGTCACTGTTGTTTTTATTGTGGGTACTTGGGGTGGGGGGGGTGTTTCCCCAACGGTATGTGGGTAGGCCTACCTTGTGGGTACTTGGTGAGGGTGGTTAGGCCTCACGGAGGGGGGTTAGTGTGGTAGGGTATGTAGGCATCCCGAGTGGTGGGTGAGGGTGGGTAAACCCCTTAATGACTGTAGCAGTTAATAACCACTATGGTGATTAAGGGGTTAGGGGACATTACTTTGGATGTTTTAATTTTTGTGTCTGTTTTGCAGAAGCGGAGGGGCCATGGCCAGGATGGGGGGGGGGGGGTAACGGTATGTGGGTAGGGGGTGAGGGTGGTTAAACCTCACAGTATGCACATCGGGTCCCATCCCTCCCCACATTTACATACACTGCACTCACAGCAATACAGGCAGGGGGATTTAACAGAAACATTAGGGGGAGGGGGCTTTATACAGATCACAGTCAAGGAGGTGGGGTTATAACTCACTCCCCCTCCCCACATTTACATAAACTGCACTCACAGCAACACAGGCAGAGAGATTTAATAGAAACATTAGGGGGGAGGGGGCTTTAAAAAGATTACACTCAAGGCAGGGAGATACAGGGGATGTACTGTCGTGTGTTGTTTATTGCAATGCTTCAATGTGTGTACAGTATAATGTTTTTTACAATTAGATAGATGTAATCCTTGGTATTGTAAGGGTTAGCGTTGGTTTTAAATGTTGTATTCTGGTTGGTACTTATATATTGATTTTTGTTTACTTGATTGGTTAAAATAGTTGACTTGTTTGGAGTTATCTGTATTTTGCTTGCAATGATATTGTTCACATTCATTTGCAGAATGTATATGGTGCATAGATTTTATGCATCATAAATACAATGTAAATGCAATGTATGGATTGGAATGTGAGGTTTTTCTTTGTCATTTGATGATTTAGATTGTAAGATCAGTTAGGATTATTAAAGGAAATTCATTGTAATGTAGTGTGTCTGTATGGAGAAGTGTTATTTGTCGGACAGTATGGTTCATCATGTGTTTGTATATACTGTATCTATATATATATATATATATATATATATATATATATATATATATATATATATATTAGAGAAAAAGATGAAAAGAAGCGCCCGATCCTTGTGTATAATCAGATGAACAAATTTAATATGTCATGGACAAGACAATTGCACACTTACAATTTGTCCGATAAAATAAGGCATATTATGGGACCAGCCCATGCACCAACTGAAGACTTGACGGTAAACAGGTATCCACAATGGTTCCAGATCTTGTGTCTGCAAAAGCCGCTATCTCCTGGAGAAAAGTTCTTTATTATCAGATGAAATCCGCAGAGACGGAAGAAACGCGTAGGGTCATGTGGCATTGAAACTACGGTGGTCGAGCAGTTCCTAGCACCAGCGTGAGGACGTGAGGACGTGAGGACGTGAGGACGTGAGGACGTGTGCTGAGATCCTTCTTGGTCACGGTATTGCACAGGAGAGGTGAATGGCGGCCGCACGCTGCAAACAAGCACTCCTACAATAAAGAACTTTTCTCCAGGAGATAGCGGCTTTTGCAGACACAAGATCTGGAACCATTGTGGATACCGGTTTACCGTCAAGTCTTCAGTTGGTGCATGGGCTGGTCCCATAATATGCCTTATTTTATCGGACAAATTGTAAGTGTGCAATTGTCTTGTCCATGACATTAAATTTGTTCATCTAATTTAACACAAGGATCAGGCGCTTCTTTTCTTCTTTTTCTCTAATAGGTACTGTGGGAGTTTGGTGAGCCCAAGAAAAAGCAGCCTGGACTTGTATATTTTACATATCATGGACTGTATATGGACTTAAGTATAACTTTTATTCCTTAATTTTGGCTCATTTATCACATGGTTTTATGTGTTTACTATTTTTTGAGCCATTTTTTACGTGTAATTTTTTGGTTATTGTAGTCCTATGACACAACTTTGTGTCATTTTTTGGTATTTGCATTGCAAATCAATCTGTATTTTTTAATTTTTTATTTTTATGTCTATTTTTATATTTTATTAATTTTTGATGATTTTTATGCACACTTCTTTGTTTTTTTATTTTTACTGTTTAGGCAAGTGAATAATTGTTTCATGCCATACAATATAGATTAACTCTATCTACTTAGTTAAATTACCTGGTGCTAACACTTGCCACATTTAATCAGAGCACCAGCAATTTGGGTGTGGTTTGTGAAGGGCGCTGTCTATATTACTGTTAATATATATATATATATATATATATATATATATATATATATATATATATATATATATATATATATATATATATATTTGTTTATCTTCATGTATTTATTTATTTAGATTTATTTATTTATTGTGCTGCTGCTCTGTGTGAATTTTTTTGTAGTGGGTAGTGGGCAGTTGGTGTGGGTGTGTTTATTTACACGGAATCCCCCTCCCCACATTTACATACAGTACACTGCACTCAGAAACACAGGCAGGGAGATTTAACCGACACAATAGGGGAGGGGGCTTACACAGATTTGTCAAAGCAGGGAATCTTAGCAGGCACAATAGGGGGAGGGTTTTTTACATAGATTACAGTCAAGGCAGGGAAGTTTAACACACACAAAAGGGGAGGAGTTTTTACATAGATTAGTCAAGGCAGGGAAGTTTAACACACACAATAGGGGGAGGGGGTCTTACACAGGTTACAGTCAAGGCAGGGAGGTTTAACACACACATTAAAAATATGTATTTAATGTATTTATTGTTTATTCTGCCTTAACCCTTCATTGCCTTAGCGGCTATCAGCTATGGTAATGAAGCAGCATTTCTGTATTTTTAATAATATTGTGCAGGAGCAGGGGGTCCCCTGAGCATTAATTTCTGGCTCAGGGAACCCCCTGCTCACTGTACAATATTATTAAAAATACAGAAATGCTGCTTCATTACCATAGCACATACTGTAGCCGCAAAGTTAAAGAACGATTCTTTATTGATGTGTGTGTTTTATTCAAACTGTAGATGTGCAGAGGGTCTCCGGAGCTGAACCGCTGTGGTTTTGTCCCCTGTCCCCGAGATACAGGCCCCTTTAGGGGGTGCCGGTATCCCTCTGCTTGGTTTACAGGCCGTGGTCACGTGATCGGTACCTTGAAATGCAGAGGGATACCGGCACCTCATAAAGGGGGCTGTATCTCGGGGAGCAGGGGGTCCCCGGACCTGAAACCAACGCGGTTCAGCTCCGGAGACCCCCTGCACATTTACACTATGAATAAAAATTTATTTTAAATGTATTTATTTATATTCATTTATTTATTTAGATTTATTTGTTTATTTTTTGGGCGGCTGCTGTGTGTGAGTTTTTATTATTGTGGGTAGCGGGGGTGGGTGAAGGGGGTATTAGCCCCACCGATGGTTGTTTAGGGCTTGCGGGGGGGTAGCGGGAGGCCTTAACCCCTTCATGACCGTAGCGGTATTAACTGCTATGGCCGTGAAGGGGTTAAGTGCACCCGCAACCCCCCCGCAAGTCCTAAACTCACACCAAGGGCCAAATACCCCCTTCACCCACCCCCGCTACCCACAATAAAGCGGGCACAGTGGGTTAACCCCTTCATTGCCTTAGCGGCTATCAGCTATGGTAATGAAGCAGCATTTCTGTATTTTTAATAATATTGTGCAGGAGCAGGGGGTCCCCTGAGCATTAATTTCTGGCTCAAGGAACCCCCTGCTCACTGTACAATATTATTAAAAATACAGAAATGCTGCTTCATTACCATAGCACATAGCCGCAAAGGTAAAGAACGATTCTTTATTGATGTGTGTGTTTTATTCATACTGTAGATGTACAGAGGGTCTCCGGAGCAGAAAAGTTTTGGTTTTAGGTCCGGGGACCCCCTGCTCCCCGAGATACAGGCCCCTTTAGGGGGTGCCGGTATCCCTCTGCTTGGTATACAGGCAGCGGTCATGTGATCGGGACCTTTAAATGCAGAGGGATACCGGCACCTCATAAAGGGGGCCGTATCTCGGGGAGCAGGGGTCCCCGGACCTGAAACCAACGCGGTTCAGCTCCGGAGACCCCCTGCACATCTACACTATGAAAAAAAATGTATTTGAAATAATTTTTAATGTGCCGATGTTTGCGCAGAGAGAGCAGCGGTTCTCTCTCTTCTGCAAACACATCTCGCCAGGGGACGGCCTATAGTATCATTGATGTGCATATACAGTACTGTATGTGTATGTTAGGGGTTATAGGGGTTGTTGTTATACAGTATATACTGTATATATACAGTATGTACTGCATTACAATTCATGAATTTCTAGGCTTCAAAGACAACAGCTCGCAAACGCCCCCATGCGTTTTTACACGGCATTGCAGTATTGCAGCCAGCGGGAATAAAATGCTTAAATCACGGGCACGATATAACGCTATATACCCCGGGAGAAAACAATACAAAACCGCACATCACCGGGATATTCCGAAATTCGCGGAGCTAGCCAAGTAAGAATAAAGTTGGTCGGTAGTGTATATACTGTATGTACTAATGTCTCCCAGCAATCTTTGGGCTTTCTCAATGTAATCCTTCCTTTCAATAACTACCCCCCCCCCCTTATCGGCAGGTTTATTACCACATCTTTGTTATGTGTCGGTTGTTCCAGAGCTTCCTGTTCACCTCTAGTGAGATTAGATTTACTTTTTTTTCTTCTTCCCACGCTGACCATCAAGATTTTTTATATCCTCCTCAACTAGTTTCTGAAAGGTTTCCCAATATGGTCCCCTGCAGAAACAAGGGTAACATTTGGAGGGCTTTTTTAGTGTGGAATATTTAAACTGTTCATTGATGTTATCCGTTACCTTGATGGGGTTGGTCCTAAGTTCATGCTTGGACTTCAAGAAATATCTTTTTAATGTCAGTCTCCTGATATATTTTTGTGTATGTATGAATGCTTAGAATTGAATGGATTTATTTGACGGAACAAAATTGAGGTCGGCAGTGGATATTCACAGTTGAGAGCAAATAGCCGCACGGCTATTCGCACTCAGTAGAAAATAAAATTGAACAAAATAAACATCCCAGCCAGGAATCAAACTCTGCTAATGGCCTGGAGCATAACCACTGAGCTATAAGATTTTCTGATGTTTTTGTAGTGAATAAAGGCATAGCAACCCATTGACATTACAGTGTTCATAGCAGTTCGGCTAGCCTCACGGAGAATGCCAGTGATTACATTGATGTGGTACTAAAACCGTTTTTTACAGCCATCCCTTCACACTTAAGGAACACTAAAGACGTAAAATTGAGAATATTAATGTGACCTCTGATACCAACCTAGTGTCCCTTAATGTAGAGGGGCTGTACACTAGTATTCCCCATAAGGCAGGTATTGCAGCAGTGTCATATTTCCTTCAAACAAGAGGTAACCAATTCTCAAAACATAATGATTTTGTACTAAAGTTGTTATCATTTGTCATTACAAAGAACTATGTTCCGTTCAATAAGACTTTGTACCACCAGGCCCAGGGAACAGGCTGGCCAGGAAGTGAGGGGTGCATTCCAGACAAAATTGTGCGTTCCAACGCTCCAGCGTGCTGCAGACGCTGGAGGGAAGGAGTTGCCAGCGAGGAGAACACCTCAACAGCCTGTCCACACCCGCCGAATTACTGTATGTATTGCTAAGTTTTTTATTCAAATTTTTTACTATTAAATAAGTGTTCTTTTTATCTGGACTCCATTTAATTTTGGGGGATTTTTTGGAGACATTGAGGACCTTTTGCAGCAAAGCTGATAGAAAGGAGACCAACAGTCCCAGGAAATCATTCTTATGGGTTTTGACTCACACTGGCCTGTGTGAGTACATATATATATATATTTTATATATACAGCTAAACCCCATTATAGCGCGGTCCTCGGGGGCCACCCGATCCGACCACGCTAGAACAGGGGTCGCACTAATTTTTAACCAAAATGGCCGCCACGCGCCTGATTGGGAGGGAGTGAGGAGGAAAGGAAGGAAGAGGTGGCCAGAAGCCCTACATGTCCCCTAGCAATGGCGAGTCCAGCCGCAACCTGCTCCTTACCTCCCACCACCGGCATCCATTTCCTCCCTCCCAGGCCCAAACACCTACCAGCCCTCCGCGGCATAGCCCACTTGGCCCTCCGAGTCCCAGTCTGCTCCTCACTCCCCCCCCTCCTCCCAACACCCCCCCTCCTCCTGATACCCCCCTCCTCCCAACACCCCCCCTCCTCCTGACAGCCCCCCCTCCTCCTGATGCCAGCTCTGCTCCGATCTCAGCAGCCAACAACAAAGCTAGGGAGGGGGAGTGGGAGGTGTGGTGTAGTGTGCTGTGACTGCTGTGAGAGTGTGCTGTGAGAGTGTGCTGTGAGAGTGTGCTGTGAGAGCTGTGTGCTGTGAGAGCTGTGTGCTGTGAGAGCTGTGTGCTGTGGGAGCTGTGTGCTGTGAGTGCTGTGTGCTGTGAGTGATGTGTGCTGTGAGTGCTGTGTGCTGTGAGTGCTGTGAGAGCCGTGTGCTGTGAGAGCTGTGTGCTGTGAGAGCTGTGTGCTGTGAGAGTGTGTTGTGAGAGTGTACTGTGAGAGTGTGCTGTGAGTGCTGTGTGCTGTGAGTGCTGTGTGCTGTGAGAGCTGTGTGCTGTGAGAATGTGCTGTGAGTGCTGTGTGCTGTGAGTGCTGTGTGCTGTGAGTGCTGTGTGATGTGAGAGCTGTGTGCTGTGAGAGCTGTGTGCTGTGAGAGTGTGCTATGAGTGCTGTGTGCTGTGAGTGCTGTGTGCTGTGAGTCCTGTGTGCTGTGAGAGTGTGCTGTGAGAGTGTGCTGTGAGTGCTGTGTGCTGTGAGCAGTGTGTAGTGAGAGTGTGTGCTGTGAGCAGTGTGCAGTGAGAGTGTGTGCTGTGAGCAGTGTGCAGTGAGAGTGTGTGCTGTGAGCAGTGTGTGGTGAGAGTGTGTGCAGTGAATGTGTGCAGTGAGAGTGTGTGCAGTGAGAGTGTGTGCAGTGAGATTGTGTGCAGTGAGCAGTGTGCAGTGAGCAGTGTGCAGTGAGTGCTGGGAGTGTGTGCAGTGTGCAGTGAGAGTGAGTGCTGGGAGTGAGTGCTGGGAGTGTGGGCAGTGTGCTGTGAGCAGTGTGCAGTGAGAGTGTGTGCAGTGTGTGCAGTGTAGAGTGTGTGCAGTGTACAGTGTGCAGTGAGAGTGTGTGCAGTGAGTGCTGGGAGTGTGTGCTGGGAGTGTGTGCAGTGTGCTGTGAGCAAAGTGCAGTGAGAGTGTGTGCAGTCTGTGCAGTGTACAGTGTGCAGTGGGAGTGTGTGCAATGTGCTGTGAGAGTGTGTGCTGTGAGAGTGTGTGCAGTGAGAGTGTGTGCAGTGAGAGTGTGTGCAGTGAGAGTGTGTGCAGTGAGAGTGTGTGCAGTGAGAGTGTGTGCAGTGAGAGTGTGTGCAGTGAGAGTGTGTGCAGTGAGAGTGTGTGCAGTGAGAGTGTGTGCAGTGTGCAGTGGGTGCTGGGAGTGGGTGCTGGGAGTGTGTGCAGTATGCTGTGAGCAGTGTAAGTTTGTGTGCAGTGTACAGTGTGCAGTGAGAGTGTGTGCAGTGTGCAGTGAGAGTGTGTGCAGTGAGAGAGTGTGCAGTGTGGCAGTGTGCAGTGTGGCAGTGTGCAGTGTGCAGTGTGCAAAAAAAAATAATATATTTTTTAATTTTAATTTTTTTTTTTTAACGGGAGCCACGTGAAAACCACGTTATAACTGAATTTGCGTTATAACGGGTCACGCTATAACGGGGTTCAGCTGTATATATATATATATATATATATATATATATATATATATATATATTTATTTATTATCATCCCCTTGGAGATCATTCATTAGCCCTCTCCCACTATATGTTATTGTATACATATTTATATCTACCATTGGTTCATTTTCTGTTTTTACTCTGGGGGCAACTTCTTATCCTGAGGACCTGTGTGCTGAATAGAAGTCGGGAGGAAGGTGTGCGGCTCAAGGAGAAGACCCTCTGCAGAGTTGAGCAACGAGAGGCTTTTGCTCACACTGGCCCGTGTGAGTATTGTTAGTAATACTGATGCAGCAGCCGCTATTCGAACGATTAACACGGTATGTAGATCGGAATACCCATTCGATGGCGCGCAATTTGATTTAATCGTGCTGGCTTAAACACGCGGTTTGATTATCATTTTGTCCGGATTAGAAAATGGCATTTTAGTGTGTTCTGAAATACCGTCGAGAAACTCAAGTGGGCAATCACGAGTTGTTGTCATCAAAATACAATAGCAATTCAATGTCATGATTAACATGTTGGCTGAAATCGGCTGAGCTGCCTGTCACGCATGCGCAAATTCCGTAAGCCCTTCTAAACTGACACATTTCCTTCATCTCTGCGATACTGTTGTCCAGTAGAATCAAATCATTAATAATAGACTTCACGCTTATTGTTTTCTACGTGAATTTCCTTGGTTAAGGTGAACTGTTTATTAAAAAAAAAATCTAAATGCCTTTCCGACCAACCATTACACTGTATGTTTTAATACTTTACTGTACGAAGTGATTTTTATTTGAGGGGTGTGTGCCACGGGTCAGCACATTTTGCATGAGCTGGCCAGCAGATACTGTATGATTAAAGAAAAAAACATGTGCTGTATTGGGGGGTCTGATGTGCATACTGTAGCAATTATGAAACTTCATACAACTCGCACCCCCCACCCCCACAGAGCCATTCAAGAAAATGTGGCGTGCTTTGCTTCAACTGCGAATAAGATTACCATGTTGGCTGAAAACGGCTGTGATGCCTGCCACGCATGCGCACCAAAAGCCCTTCAAAGCTTCTTCTATTGTGCTGTGCCGAGTCATCTTGGAGTTCACCGCTTATCAACAACACAACACCCCTCCCTCCCCACAGAGCTGTTAATAAGATTACCATACGGCTTTCAAAGCTGCCCCCCCCCCCCACACACACACACTTTAATAGTTTAAGCAAATCATTATTAATTGTTCTTTAGAATTTTATTGGGTAATAAATCATACAAAAATGCAAAAATATAAAAATACATTAATTTGTGTACAGGCTTGTCTTTTCCTTCGTTATGGTTGCATTTGATTCTGTATTGCTGTACTGTACAGTACTGAAAATAAAAACCAGAAATAATTGATTAAATAAAACAAAAAATATTTTTTTGGAGGGGTTCTGATGTGCATACTGTAGCAATTATGGATATTATGAGAATCAAACAGTACTGTTGCTTTTTAATTCCACACTAGTCATGTACGTTCTTTCTGAGCTGAGTGGCATACTATAGTACTGTGATTTTTATTTGGGGGTGTGGGGATCAAAATATTATGATGACCTGTTGACAATATGTCTTTGAACTACAGCTTGGAACTTCACACAGCTCGCACCCCTCCCCCCCTGCACAAACACGGCTCAAGTATTTCAACCTCTTATCAACACCTCTGACAAACCATCCATTTTCAAATGCTTTGCTTTGTGGTTGCATTATTCTTCCCGAGCCTTCTCTCACAGTTTTGCGCCTGCATGTAATTCTCTTTGGTTGGGACCTGGGACCTTGTTGATTATTAATGCACATGCGTGTATAACTTCCCATTCATTTGGAAGTTAGTTCAAGTTTTAAAAAGATATACTGTACTGTATAACGTGTTTTTGTTTTTTTGTTGGTTATAGCCATGGCTTGCATAGCAAGTATAGATATTCTGAGATTCAAGTTTTACAAATGCAGTATATATTTTTGGGGTTCTCACTATGGTCTTGCATACTGTAGCAATTATGGATATTATGAGAATCAAACAGTACTGTTGCTTTTTAATTCCACACTAGTCATGTACGTTCTTTCTGAGGTGGGTGGCATACTGTTGTACAGTGATTTTTATTTGGGGGTGTGGGGAGCAAAACATTATGATGACCTGTTGAGAATATGTCTTTGAATTTATGTCTTGTACAACTTTGAATATGTCTTGTACAGCTTGGAACTTCATACAGCTACAGTAGCACAGCTCGCACCCCCCCCCCCCAAAGCTCGCACCCCCTCCCCTCACCCCTGCACACACACGGCTCAAGGATTTCAACCTCTTATCAACACCTCTGACAAACCATGCCACGCATGCGCAAGTGCGATAAGCTAAGCCCTTCTAACTTGCCTTTTCTTCAACACAACACTCCCCCCCCCCCCACTAGTAATAAGATTAACATGTTGTGTGAGATACAGGCTGAGCTAAGACCTTCTAAAACTGCTATTGTACTGTAACAAAACAAGTCAACTCAAGTTCAAAGCTTATCAACAACACAACAACAGAGCCCTCCAACAGAGCCATTCACGTAAATGTACTGTTGCGTGATTATCATGAGCTGGGCAGAAGACATGTTGGATAATCCTTAATGCAGGAAAATAGTATTTTTCTTCAGCATTTTATTGCATTATAAACAGAAATGATTGATTAAACAATAAAAATATAATAATTTTTATAAACCATTTTTTGTTTTTAAATATATATTTTTTTCCAAACTTATGTGAAGTGCAATGCTTTGTTTGTTGAACTGTTAATAAGAATTTCAGGTCTGCAAGAGTGGTTTAAAAAATAGATTTTATTTTTATGCATAATACAGTACAAAAATACAATACAGTAGCTCTTGTCTTTCTCTTCGTTATGGCATTGTGAGATGGGGAGAGAGGGGGCTGCAGCTCTGAAAATACAGTATTTCAAAAGATTTTTTTTAAAACAAATGTTTTTTTTGGGGGTGCAAACACGAATTTCTATACAGTAACTACTGAGAGAGGGTGGGAGAGGGGGGGATTGTGTAAGATACAGGTTGGTTTGTACATGAACACCGTACTATTATCTTACACACCACCTCCCCCCCTTCCTTGCTTGCGGCAGTTTTGAAAATGAAAAGAAACAATAAATGCAGACATGGTTATTTTTAGGGCCATACTTACCTGTATCATACTTACCTGTGCCTTATTACTTTCCCGACGCCTGGCCATTACGTTGTATAACAATAGGCAACACAGTCGCAATATGATCGATATATTTATTACATCTGGCTACGGTGAGTATATTGTTCCTGAAATTCAGTATCCCCTTTTCCAATTCTTCCTTTTTGGACGGTTTCCACACTTTTCTGATATAATCCTTCAACTCATGCCATACCATATCGATGGGATTAAAATCTGGTAATCTGTAATACTGAAGGAGGGGAGAAAAAGGTTAATTACGTAAAGAGATATACAGTAAATTATGTAAAACAATGCGAAAAGGTTACCCAACTTACTCCGCTGGTGTCTTAACACAGTTGATACCGCTGTCAAGAATGTGAGCCGTCGACGCTGTGAGTTTCGGATCATTGTCCTGGAAGGGCTCGTGCTTGGAGTGGCACCCCTCTTGCTAACGACTTTTCCCAAACTCTACAGTAGTGCAAAAGTTTTTTATCCCCCCCCCAAAAAAATTGCATTGTTTTATTGTTTAATGTGTTTAATCATTTTCTGTTTGTTTTTTATGGTTTTGAAATATTGATATTGTGTAATCATTTATTTCTGTCAATCAGGCACAGGTAAGTACAGTTTGTTACTGTATAGAAATTTGTTTGTGCAAAAAAAAAAAAAGGTGTTTTTACATGTGGTTTTTATAATCAAACTAACCATGTCTGTTTATTTACAGTATACAGGATTTTCAGCAGCTGCAGTGAAAAAAGGAAGGGGGGGTGTAAGATTACAGTACTGTGTTTACTGTAAATACAAACAAGCCTGTATTTTACACAAACCCCCCTCTCCCACCCTCTCTCAGTGTTCCAGTACAGTGATTGTATAGAAATCCTGTTGGGGGGGAACAAATGTTTTTTTTTTTTTTTTTTACAAATCTTTTGAAGTGTTGTTATTGTTTAATCATTTTTACCAGTAATTACCAGTACTTGTTTCTTTCTACCAAATTTTCAGAGCTGCAGCCCCCTCTCTCCCCCCATTCTTGCAATGCCATAACGAAGAGAAAGACCACAGCAACTTTTTTTTGTATTACTTTATGCATTCAAAAATAAAAGTATTTTATGACCGACCCCCTATTGCAGACCTGAAATTCTTATGAACAGTTCAACCAAGCATCGCACTTCACATACAGTACAGTACAGTACGGAAAGAAAAGGCATTTCTCTTAACGGTTATTAAAAAATAATTTAAAAAAAATAATTAATACATACAGTATGGAATAAAAGATACACATTTTTATTTTTGGTGTTTATCAGAAAAGTTGCGCAATGCAACGTACTGTAAAACAGTAGTGGTGATGACAGTTCTGGACAATGTAAAAAAAGAATTTAATATTAAAACAGCAGCATACAGTACTGTACAGTATAAGGTTTTCTATAAAGCTCACAATTGTTCTATAGATAGATAAAAATGGCACTGTCACTAAATGTTTGCCCACATGGCAAACAATGCGAAAGCAACTTTTAAAATAAGCGATCTTAGAGGTCCATCCAAATCCCTTCTTTTGTCTTTTTGCGCTGGATGCCAAAGTTTCGTTTCTGGGAGAAAAAAAAAATATGCTATTATTATTGGTATTGTGAATGCATCAAGTCGCTTCATTGGGAATTAAAGCAGCAGTTCAACCGTTGTGGACGATGAGAACAAACTTCTGATTGGCTCTGACTCTTGAGCCCCACCCTCTCCCTACATTTGTAAGCTGCACTGCAGCAGCGTCACGTACTTCAGCGGCCAATCAAATCATTCTTCAAAGTGCACTCAACAGAGAAACATCCCCTCAACTCACATACAGTAAAGTACTGTATTGTATTGATGCACATAAGTACAGTAGTACTAGTACAGTAATGTACAGTAAAGTACATACTGTACTACTGTATTGTTTTAAAAATAAATTTGGTTTTTGACACATGGCAGCTTGAACTGCAGCTAAAAACTTAAGACTATCATGTACGTTATACTGTAGTACAGTGTAATACAGTGTAGTACATTACTGCATACTGTACCTTCTTTATAAGCTTTGCCAAACGGGTGGTGATGACTCACTGTGACTCCTCAAGTCTGCATTATAGTTGACAGGTGACAGCTGGCCTGCTACACTTGTAGTTGACAGCTGATGATGCTGGAAAATATTTTGGTACTGGTTCTGGTACATGCAAGCTTGCTGGTACCTGAACGCGAAATCATGCTCAGGCTGGTAATTTTCCAGGTATTCTGGCGGGGACAGGTAAAAGTACAAAGGATTGCCGTTCACAAGGTTATAACTGACGGTCAGACCAGACACCGGTGCTGGTGGTTCTGTTGTCGGCACATTGCTGGATTGGGATTGGCGAATCTTGTATGGGTTAAAACCCACTTTTCTTCTTTTGAGATTGCCATGATCAAACATACTGTGAAATTCTGGCATGACACCCCAATACCTGCAAATCTCTCCGGCAGGAGGGGCAATACGAAAAAAACAGTGATCGTTACGTAAGGTTTTTCTTATTGCACGCTTCCACCCATGAACGTCAGGTGAAAACTTGAAAAAATCGTAGTTCGATATTAAATATTCAAATATTTCAGATACAGTACAGTCGCCATCTTTTCTGCTGCAGCATTAATTGTTGAATATAATAAAACCGCATAACTACAGTCAGGTTTTAAATACGTCTGTGGTGTAGCCATAATGTCCACTCAGCAATTGTGCGGGGAAAGAATGTTAAAAAAAAAAAGCCACACATTGAGTATTATAATGCTTTTTATTAAGAACGCCTAATTTGATAACGTCTTCGAAAAAACAAGGTCAATTCACAATGGGCCACTGTAAGTATGTACACCAGTATCTGTTTAAACACCTGCACCCTTACAAAGTAGCAAATCAATGCTGCAAATACACATTCCAATTCAATCCAATTCATTAATTGCATACATTTCTGCCACCTGGCGGATACGCAAAGAATAGCACTCAAATTATAATTCATTAACTCTGCCACATGGCGGATACGAGAAGAATTGCATCCAAAGAAACAATAAACCATTAAATTAAACAGATCTACCGCGTCCGGTTGCCAGGTGCCGGATTGCGCGAATGCAGCATGAATATTGATAAAATACCGAATGGAATACAGCGGTAACACGAAAACTGATTTGAGGCGCGTTCGAATAACGGCCGCTGCATCAGTATATTTTTTCAACTTCACCATCTCCAGCTTTAAGCTACCACTAGCAGTGGACTTTCTGTTTAAGAACTCACAGTGCTAAATACTATATTTATAATTATTTATATGCTTGTGTTGTGATTCTGATCCGCACTCCCCTTATTTCTCTATCTCTGTTTTCCTAGACCTCAGAGATATCTAAATAGGAGGATGGTAACCTAACTTCTACTATCTTCTAACTTCTACTATCTTTAGGAAAAGTACTGCCACAAACAGCATTCTACGGGCAAATAGTCATCACCCCCATAATTTGACTAGGGATATTCCGGTGGGCCAATTCCTATGTCTCAGACGAAACTGCACAACATCTTTAGACTTTGAGATGCAGGCCACCCTCATGAAAGAACACTTTAAATCCAGGGGATACAGTATGAACACCATTAAAAGGGTGTATAAGAGAGCTAAGAGCACCCCCAGAGAAGCCCTACTTAGGTTTAAGACCTCTATAATGGAATATCATTCAATCAGATTTATTGGGACATTTCTTGTCCAATGGGAACAAGCAAAAAGTATCTTTCAGACCCATTGGAATATCCTTAGAGCAGACACCGACTTGCGAGAAGTTTTGAAAACCTATCCTGAAATGACATATAGAAGGTCTAGAAATCTTGGTGATCATTTAGTGAATAGCCACTTTGAAAAAAGTATCAATACCGCATGGCTACCCAGTAAACCCCAGGGGTGTTTTAGTTGCTACTATTGAACAGCTTGAAAATCAATATAAATATCTAAAACGTTCAAGAATTCAAATAACACCAAAACCTTCAACATCAGAAATTGTATTAACTGTAAAACATCTGGTGTTATTTATATGGCCACGTGCATCTGTTACATTAAATATGTTGGCAAAACTAGACGCCCACTTAGGCACAGGGTTTTGGAGCACCTTGGTACTATTCGAAATAAGATCGACACACCGGTGGCCAGGCATGTACTTGAGCACCATAATGGGGATAGTGGGGTCCTCATCTTTGTAGGTATTGATCAGATGTCACTAGGGATTCATAAAGGTAACTGGGATGAGGCACTTCTAAGGAAGGAATCTAGATGGATATTCACACTGGGTACCCTCTCACCTCAAGGTCTGAATGAGGGGTTTGTCATTTACCCATTCATCTAGATTAATTGCATCATGTCCATCACCTTATTTCACAGTCCCTCCATCCCCCGTTCTTTATTTGTAGCTCTTATTGTTAGCTTCTTCCATCAAGTATGAGTATATGTGCATCTTAGTCTCAGACTTGAATACTCTGTCTATCCTGACCATGATGTTTCAGTAATATCACATTCCAACACTAGGGGTCTCACGAGAGTGAGATAACTTTGATTGACGCATAGCGGAGCCAATAGAGAATTAGTTCTCTCTATATATACCTGACCCTATTAGGTGCTCTGGTAACTGCCTTGACAAAGCAACCCGCGAAACGTATGTCATCAGGGAGTGCTTGCATTGATTTCATGCTCACTACCCTTACATTTATTTAGGCGCATCCAGCGTTTTTATGTCTGTAACTGAGCAGTTGATTATTTAATTGTTGAGTGTCCATTATACTTATTCAGGCCACTCTTAAATGTAATATTTATTTTATTTTACTTTATATGCGCCACTTCTGGGGTGATTTCTCTTCATTACGGTTCTGTAGGTAGTGTATTAGGTTTATTAGATAGAAAACCTGCCATAATAGGTCAGCGTGCTGAGGGAAGAAGAAGCAGGAGACACTCCACAATCAATAGTATACTGAGGCAAAAATGGGGAAGGGAGGAAAGGTAGCCCTCGCTACAGCTCTGAAGATGGGTGCTACTATCAGGGGCAATGATAGAGACATACAAGATAAATAATCCCCTATAATGAGAGCACTCCAGACAGTTAATGAATCTTAGTAAGTGACCAAGTAGTATACATTGATAAATAGCCAGGGTATAAACCTCAACAAAACCAGTTGAAAGTGTAGTGATGTGGTTGTCTAAACTTAAAAACAGTAACTTTATTATGAGTAGTACTCTGTTAAAATATGATAATTGATCGCAAACCTAACTAACAGAAAACAGTGCCTGGCGAATTAAAATGGGGGTATAAATCCACAACTCTCCGTGTATAGTTTTGTCAGGCAGGTCGAGTAAGAAACATTGAGCTCACGTTAATATGTATATACGCCAGTTGCAGTGTAATACTTGTACGTGATTGGACAGAGGTGTCTAATTGTCTCTATGTACCCATCTTTATGGTGAAGTAGCCTGTTCGGAGTGTGCTTCCAGTAAGTAAGTATACACTCTAGGAAGCAATGATAATTGATTGTTTAACTGCTATACAGCAGTAGCTTGTAGGTTGAGACCGCAAAGCTAACGGCACCCTTGAGCCTATTGAAAGTTATGATAATAGTGTGTGACTGGACAATCGGATAGACTTGTAGTGGCTAACCATATGTCTCTACTGTCAAAAATTGTATTTCAATAGCTGTTCAGTATACCCTGCAAACGATCTTTGAACAAAGGCATAACACCAAGCTGATGGAAGTGGTATACAAAGATATATATCGTCCAGGGGCCATGGGTACACAGTGGGTCTAGACAGGGGAACAGTATGTTAGCGACTTTGACACAAGGTAAATATACCTATTTCTGATTCTTCAAAGACAAGTTCCTGTACTGCTGGGTTCCCTGCGATGTTTGATATCCTTATGCATGATTCCAAGGCTCGCCCTAAATCTAACCACAATATTTAGGAGACACATTACTGATTCTCACCATCCACTTCAGAGACAAGCATATCTGTCCCTGTTTCTTCTGCTGTACCTGGTATAACCACTGCTGATTCTCAGACTCCCACTTCTGATCCCTCTGCAGTATGAATGATAACTTCTGTTAATTTTAAGATTCCCATTTTAAAGACAGCCTTACGTATCTATGATTTCTGTGCAGAGTCTGAGGTACCACTTGTTGAACCTAAGACTCCCATGTCGGACAAGTTTACCTCTCGCTGATTCAACAACAGTTTCTGATGTACCCATTTTTAATCCTAAAATTCCAACATCTAAGATTTGTTTTCCTCTCATTGATATCCCTAGAGTACCATATATATTTTTATAATTCTGAACTTCCACTCCAAAGACAAGTTTATGTCTGTAAGGGTTCCGGTCCAGGGTTTTTCTGGAACTTGCCCTTACCTGGCCATTGCAGCCATCTTGGATCCTGGAAAACCTGTTCCTGGAGCAGGTAATTTTCAACACCTGCTCCAGGGTCTTAAATAGCAGCCAGCTACTCCTGGCCTCTACCAGAGCATGGTATTCTATTCCGTGTGATCATGGACCCATCAGTGCTTATGCCCTGTCCCTGTATATTAGTCCTATTACTTGTTCTTGTTTTTCTCCTGCTCTGGCCGTGTTACCCGCCCTCCTGCCTGTTAATTTCCTGTTGCCAAACTAGCCTGTGACATCAACCTTGCATCTCTGCCGCCTGCCTTGACCTCATCCTGAATCCCGACTACAACGATTCTAGCATGACTCTGTCCACTGGCTCTGGTCAGTGATTATATACCCATACCTTAGCTCTGCAGGTCCACTTCCTATCAGAGATGAGCATCGTTATACTTATCCGACTAAAATGACTGTCTCTTAGAAATAACTTGACATTCTAATGGATAATAAATACAAATATACTGTGACAAGCGCTAAACCTAATAATACAGTGCAGTGCACAAATGACTAAGCAGCCTGGTAACCTACTGAGACATCTCATATGTCTCAAACCATAATAAATATATACAAAAATAGATACAAAACCTGGCGCATAAGTGAGTGTGAATATAGTCCAAAATAAATGGATGAAGTGAATGATAGTCCAATTCTACAACCTTGAGTGGCCGGTGAGAAATTAACTCAGTTTACAGTTCATAGGGGCAAAAACCAGTTCTTCTCATGGGATGGGATTAATCCTGCATATGTGAGATATTAAGCAGAAAGAACAAACATTGCGCAGTATATTTAAACAGACAATGATTATATTCTGAATGCTGGGTTCAATGAAATGCCTACTTACTAGAAGTAGTTAGATCTCATGCAGGGGAGAGAAACTGTGCTTTAAGCCTTCCTGGCCCCGGAAGCCTCTAGTATGGCCCGAACCCCTCGTGGTGTCCTTAGCCTCCGTGGGTCTTGAAAAGCTGTCTCTTCAGATCTTGTCTTTAGGAATCCTGCACCTTTTTCTCCGGTAAGAAACAAAGAGGGACAGGGGATTGCGCAGCACAAAAAAACTTTTAATGACGCCTTCCTAAAACACAAATAAAATACTCACAAGAGAAGGTGAGTGTAAAAACAATAAAGAAGTGCCCGGCCCAGCACACACAACAGCCGCCTCAGTCACTGAGAGTCCTTCCCGGTACCGCGTGTACCTCGCGTGTATCCGGTGCAGTTGGATGACGTCACCATCTTCAGTTTGACTGGCAACTGGAATGTCTGAGACACTGCTTCTTAGGCTCCTCCCTACGCGTTTCGTGACGGGGAACGTCACTTCGTCAGGGGATTGTGGAGCCTCATCAATCCCGTGTCAGTTTTATAGCCGCAGGTTAACCCCTTATATGGATTTAATATGGGGCCGGCCAGGATCTTCACTGTGGATGGCGTTGGATTGTGTTTCGTGATGTCACCGGATGAGAGCTTCCTGAATCCCCGGGATTCGGAGGGCCAACGCTTCCAAGGTCACAAGGAGACGACCCTGGGAATTGAACCAGGTTCCGCTGCTCCAAACTCTGTTCAGTGTCTTTACCAACTGAGCCACTCCTTCTCTAGTGATATTAAACCTGTAGGCAGGGTGCTCTCCACACCAGTCCAGAGTCATTGGGGGTCTGTGGGGTGTTCCCTCTGGCGGGTTCTAGGGACCGGTTTTCACTGAAACAGTCTCTCATCCCCTGGGATCTCTTGATCTCTCTGGCAGCATGGACTCTCTCTCTCACAGACTGCCCCAGAATCTCTAGCACAGAGAGAGAGTCCATGCTGCCAGAGAGATCAAGAGATCCCAGGGGATGAGAGACTGTTTCAGTGAAAACCGGTCCCTAGAACCCGCCAGAGGGAACACCCCACAGACCCCCAATGACTCTGGACTGGTGTGGAGAGCACCCTGCCTACAGGTTTAATATCACTAGAGAAGGAGTGGCTCAGTTGGTAAAGACACTGAACAGAGTTTGGAGCAGCGGAACCTGGTTCAATTCCCAGGGTCGTCTCCTTGTGACCTTGGAAGCGTTGCCCTCCGAATCCCAGGGAATCAGGAAGCTCTCATCCGGTGACGTCACGAAACACAATCCAACGCCATCCACAGTGAAGATCCTGGCCGGCCCCATATTAAATCCATATAAGGGGTTAACCTGCGGCTATAAAACTGACACGGGATTGATGAGGCTCCACCATCCCCTGACGAAGTGACGTTCCCCATCACGAAACGCATAGGGAGGAGCCTAAGAAGCAGTGTCTCAGACATTCCAGCTGCCAGTCAAACTGAAGACGGTGACGTCATCCAACTGCACCGGATACACGCGAGGTACACGCGGTACCGGGAAGGACTCTCAGTGACTGAGGCGGCTGTTGTGTGTGCTGGGCCGGGCACTTCTTTATTGTTTTTACACTCACCTTCTCTTGTGAGTATTTTATTTGTGTTTTAGGAAGGCGTCATTAAAAGTTTTTTTGTGCTGCGCAATCCCCTGTCCCTCTTTGTTTCTTACCGAGAAAAAGGTGCAGGATTCCTAATGACAAGATCTGAAGAGACAGCTTTTCAAGACCCACGGATGCTAAGGACACCACAAGGGGTTCGTGCCATATCAGAGGCTTCCGGGGCCAGGAAGGCTTAAAGCACAGTTTCTCTCCCCTGCATGAGATCTAGCTACTTCTAGTAAGTAGGCATTTCATTGAACCCAGCATTCAGAATATAATCATTGTCTGTTTAAATATACTGCGCAATGTTTGTTCTTTCTGCTTAATATCTCACATATGCAGGATTAATCCCATCCCATGAGAAGAACTGGTTTTTGCCCTTATGAACTGTGAACTGAGTTCATTTCTCACCGGCCACTCAAGGTTGTAGAATTGGACTATCATTCACTTCATCCATTTATTTTGGACTATATTCACACTCACTTATGCGCCAGGTTTTGTATCTATTTTTGACATTCTAATACATATACTCCTAAAAATCTTGAGTGGGATGTAAGACTTTTTTTTAGCAACTCTTCTTTTGTGTGATATCAATGTATAGTTTGAGTATGATTGCAATACTGCCCTCCCTTCTCTCCTTCTGAGTGGATCATTTTGGAGACAGAGGTGGGCGTCAACTGTCTTTCAGAGTCGCTGTATAAATAAAAAAACATTTTAATGTACAATTTAAAAATATGTTTAAAGGATTATTATTATGCATGTGTGAATTTTTTGCAAAGTTCCTCAACATGGCAAAGTTTGCATTTCTTGTGTGTAAAAATAAATTGTGCAATACTGCAAAGTCCTCCCCCCTCCCAAAAAATATTTTTTAGCAGGAGCCAAATGACCAATGTATAGCTCACAATAGTCATACTGTACCACCTTTTTTTTCAGCAAATCAAAACATTTTTATTCAAAATTGCGAAATGTTGCTGTTTTTGCCAAATTTGATTACATTGTTACAGTAGGTCACTTACAAACAATTTTCAGTGAGTTGTAATAACCCATTGAATTTTTTTTTTACTTGTGAAAATGAGCACATTTGATAACTGTGCATATAAAAAAAGACATGAATGAGTATTAAACCCCAGATGTTGATTTTGCTGAAAGATGTGCTTGCTTTAGACATGTACAGCTGCGACAGCCTTTATTCTAAATCAGCCAAAGCCATGCCGCTATGATAACCGCGGCCAGACGCGCTCTGTTTTCTTATTTTTCCGGGTGGATTTTGTTATTTTAGCGCTCGCTTTTTTAGCATTGTCTGCAATACTGCAATACCATCTAGAAACTCAGGTGGGCGATCGCGAGCTTTTGTCTTAAAAGTCTGATAGCAATTCAACCTGCCGTACATTTCTGCAAGTCTGTGTGTGCTCGTGCAGTAATTGTTCTGTAAATTGGAAGATTTATATTTGAAGCAGAGATTAATTAACGTACTGAGTTCATACAGTATACAGTAGTAGTACAGTATGAGGCTCCTTAGGGAAAAGAAGTACAGTATTACACAAATATAACGTTGCATCTTCTTCCAAAAATAACATTATCACATTTCTATATGTATTATTTATTAATCAAAACTTTTCATACTGTTCTTGCTCTTCTTTTCATACTGTTTTTATTTTATGCGCATGCGTGTATGTCTCATTTGAACATTGTTAAAACGCATAGGCGTGTTACAGTTTCACATTTCTGCGCATTAAACATTATGATGATTTTTTGAAAATATTTATTTGAACTGATAATCCATCATACAGCGCTCTCCCCATCGCCCCCGCACACACACAAGGCTAAAGTATTTAAACTTCTTATCTACACCTCTCCCACACCATTCATTTGGAATAGATGGCTTTCTGGCTTGAATCTTCCGGAGCGTGGCATAACATTACTGCGTATGCGTGTATGACTTACCATTCAATTAGAAGTTCAAGTTTTTAAAATATATATATATTTTTGGGGTGATCGACATGGGCTTGCATAACAATTTTGGATATTCTGAGAATCAAGTTTTAAAAATATATTTTTTTTTCAGTTATCGACATGGGCTTGCATAACAAATCTGGATATTCTGAGAATCAATCACTACAGTTGCTTTTTAATTCTACACTAGTCATGTACGTTCTTTATGAGGTGGGTGGCATAGTACTGTGATTTTTATTTGGGGGTGTGGGGAACAAAACATTATGATAGTAGAAAATATTACCTGTAGAAAATATTTCTTTGAACTACAGGTAATCCATCATACAGCGCTCTCCCCCTCCCCCTGCACCCACACAAGGCTCAAGGATTTCTACTTCTTATCGACACCTCTCCCAAACCATTCATTCATTTCTAATGGATGGCTTTCTGGCTTGAATCTTCCCGCCAGTGCGTGTATGACTTCCCATTCAATTGCTGTTGAAGTTCAAGTCAGAAAAAAGGGGGATTTTTTTTTTTTTTTTCGGTTCTCGACATGGGCTTGCATAACAATTCTGGATATTCTGAGAATCAATCACTACTGTTGCTTTTTATTTCTACACTAGTCATGTACGTTCTTTATGAGGTGGGTGGCATAGTACTGTGATTTTTATTTGGGGGTGTGGGGATCACAAAATTATGATGACCTGTTGAAAATATTTCTTTGCACTACATGGTCCCCCCACACACACACAAGGCTCAAGGATTTCTACTTCTTATCGACACCTCTCCCAAACCATTCATTTCTAATGGATGGCTTTCTGGCTTGAATCTTTGAGGTTTTGTTTACACATGCGCACGTGTGATAATCCCTTCTCGAATTTAATATGTTAATCTGATTAGCCCTTCTTGGCAACTACAGTAACTAGTGTAGACAGAGCCATTCATCAAAAACTTATGAGGCTTTGAGGATTTGCTGAGCTGTGTTATCTCCCCCGTTGACTCACGCACGATAACAGATAACCTTTAAACCCCCCCCCCCTACCCACCACTTCACACACAAGCCTTGCAACAACAATAGAAATGTTTATCCACACCTTCCCAAATTTAATATGTAAATCTGATAAGCCCTTCTTGGCAACTACAGTAATGTAGCCCACCCCTTACCACTTCAAACACAAACCCAAACCCTTCTTGAAGAATCCCCCCCACAAATTCAAATTGAATTTAAAGTTCAAAGAAAAGAAAAGAGACATCCTTTATTTAAGGACTGATTTAAAAAAAACATAATCTGAATCATGTTATTGATAAATTACCAATTTTGTCATTCTTTTTCTTTGGGGGGGAGTGGGGGTGTTTCAATGATTATCGTGAATTTAAAGAAATGTTTATTTTATTTTATCAGGAATGGAAAAATACAAATAAATAAACAATACAAATAATCATGAATTACAGTAAAAACAATAATACAAATTTTCAGTCTTTAACTCCTTCGTCATGGCCACATTGCATTCTGCATTGCTTTCTGTAGTTCATTGAGAGAGGAGGTGTGTGTGTGTACATCATGAATGTTGATACACTATACACACAGTTCACAAAATGTATACATGATACCCCCCCTTCCCCTGCCCGTCTCTTTTTAGTGCAGATCTCTCTGAAAAGGAAAGAAAAAATGAGTGCAGTTAAGTGCATATAATGGCATTGTGTACAGTATAACTACTCCATATTTGACTATGCATGTTACTACTGTCAAACTACTATATACTGGAACTCTATACTACAGTACATTATAACTAATGTATAACTACTGGACAGTACTTTGTTCCAAGATTTGTAGTGCAGCTCTCTCTGAAAAGGAAAGAAAAAATGAGTGCAGTACACTGTATACTGTAAAAAGATCTGTGCCATACTTACCTGTATCTAACTGTACTTGGTGTGCCTGTACTTACTATACTACTGTACAGTACTGTACCTTACTACCTTCCTGATGAATGCTCATTATGCTCTATCACAATGGGCAACACAATCGCAATATGGTCGATATATTTATCACATCTTTCGACGGTGAGTACATTGTTCCAAAAACTCAGTATGCCATTCCCCAACTCATCCTTTATTGAGGGTTTCACCACTTTTCGGATATGATCTTTCAGCTGATGCCATACCATTTCGATTGTATTGAAGTCTGGCGATCTGTCATTGGAGGGGGAAAAAAGGAGACTTAGTTAAAGAGATACACAGTAAACAGGGAAAAAAATGAGACACGGTTACCGTACTTATTCCGCTGGCGTCTTCACCCAGTTGATACCGCAGGCCAGAATATGCACATGAGACGTGGTGTGTTTGGGATCATTGTCCTGGTAGAAATGGTGACCATCTCGGAATTCATGTGTGATGTATTCCACAATCTCAGGCACTATTTTCTCTTGAAAAAAAACTTTATTCATGATTCCTGTAACAAGAAAAGAAAAGTGCTGTAAATAATGCACACTACTGTAGTACAGTACAGTGCATAAGGATACAGCATGTGACTTTGTGCATTATTTTACCATCAAAGATGACGATGCATCTTGGTCACCTAGAGATGGCACCCCACGCATGTATCTTCACTGGGTGTTTTGGACGCGGCTTCATAGATATGCGTCCTTTTTTGTGGAATGCAAAGGTGGCAAATCTCTCCAGCAATACAGTAGACTCGTCAGTAAAGATGCAATCCTGAAAAGTTTCGCCACTTTCTATCCATGCCTGTGCCTGGACCACTCTCTTGATCTTGTTGACGTCCCTTATCATAGGGTACGCTCTGTAATGACAAGGAATAATTTTATAGGTACAGTACAGTTTCTTAAACCACACTTTCACATCCTGTACTGTCCAGTACTAACCTCACATGTCCATATTTCATCCAATTCTGCCTCTCATCTTCTTGATGCTGCTCTCAGATGCGGTTATAATGTGATTTTTCTGCAGACCGTCTTTGACCCTTGTGGCACTCCTCTTATTATTCTCGTCACTTATTTGGTCAACCAGAAGAGTTGTCTCCCTACAGTGTAAAGGAAGAACAACAATTAGTTACAGTAGGCCACAAGTACATCATTTATGCTCAGGCCTACAGTATGGCTAAATAAATATAATACTGTATACTGTAGTTATATAAATATATAGCGATAACAGTTATTATTATTTATATATATATATATCTATCTATATATATACATAGATAGATATATATATATATATACAGTGTTCGACAAACCTATACATTTGCTCGCCCTGGGCGAGTGGATTTAACCCCCGGGCGAGTAAATATTGGCCCAAGCAGCACACGTTTGGTACTAGGTGGCGAGTAGATTTTTTTGTGTGGCGAGTAGATTTTTGGTGATTTGTCAACCACTGTATATATATATAATAAATATATATATATATTATAGTTAAATAAATTTACAGCGATATAAATAATATATATATTTCCTGTGGAGGGTTTTTGTCACTTTTTTTACTCACCATAACTTAACTCAGTACCATAATACTGAGTTAAGTTATGGTGAGTAAAAAAAGTGACAAAAACCCACCACAGGAAAGCAAATATGCAAATACAACTGTATGCTCATCTGCATGTCTTAGGCAGGTCTGCAACCCCGCCTTTCCCCATTATAATGGGGAAAGGCGGGGTTGCAGACCTGCCTAAGACATGCAGATGAGCATACAGTTGTATTTGCATATATAAATATACAGCGATATAAATAATAATAGATATATATTATATATATAATATAGTTATATAAATATACAGCAATATAAATTATAATATATATATATATACAGTAATATAGTTATATAAATATACAGCGATAACAATTATAATATAATATTACTGGTACTTTATGTGTGTGTGTCATACTGTTTACAGTAAACAGTAAACTGTTTACTGCAATGGGGGGTTGTGAGTGCGTGAGTCATAATGAGTAATAATGAAGTGAGTGATAATTAAGGAAATAGGTGCAACTCACTTTGAAATAGAATTGATTTTAAGAATGTACTGTAAGGATGTAATTATGATAATTGATGTAGCAGGTGCAACATAAATAAAAATTGTAAAGGCATACCCCGCATTAATGTACGCAATGGGATCGGAGCAGGTATTTAAAGCGAAAATGTACTTAAAGTGAAGCACTCCCGTTTCCCCACTTATCGATGCATGTACTGTACTGCAATCATCATATTCGTGCAATACTGATGTAAATAAAGCATGTGTAACAGGCTCTATAGTCTCCCCGCTTGCGCACAGCTTCGGTACAGGTAGGGAGACGGTTTTGCTGTTCAGGACGTGCTGACAGGCGCATGTGTGAGCTGCCATTTTCCTATTGGGCGCTATGTCCTTACTCACGAGTGTACTTAAAGTGAGTGTCCTTAAACCGGGGAATGCCTGTACAATATATCCAATAATTGCAAGGAAAATGGTTCTGTTAAAAACAATAAGCCATCTAACCAATAAAAGTGCTATTGCAGTATTGCACGGTAAAGAAACCATATTGAAAATAGTTTACTCACACGGTAGTTACCGTTGGTGTCCTCTTGACTTTTTTGGTCTTACCGTGGGCATGATAGCTCACGGTGGGTGCTTGTACAACGAGGCCATAAGTACTTAACCAGCATTGAATATCTGAAATTCGGTGTCCTCTCTTGTACATATCCTGTATTGTCATGCTGAGATCCTTAGAAATCTTTTTAACAGGCATCGCTGCGTGTAGAAAGAAATACAAGCACAAGAATGTATATTCGATGTGTATTCAATGTGCAGTGAATCATCAAAATGGATGGTGTATTTATACTTTAATGGGTCTCATTACAGTACGCCCACTTTTAACATCTGCACCTTGTGGCCATGCATGCGAAAAAAAATTGTAGTGCACATTACAGTACACCCACTTTTAAAACCTGCACCTCAATCACAATAGGGACACAGTGTATAAAAGGTGACTCAAATTTCATAGCCCACCACACTGATCTGTATGTGAACTTGCTCTTGTCCAGTTACTGCATTGTGCTTTATGCCATCTGCATCCATGGATCAACCTCGATTCTATGGAAGCAGGAACCCATTCTCCTCTGCCGTGCCTGCCATGCCGAAAAAGCGAAAGGCGGGAGCCTTTCCAAGCCACAGCCAAAGCGAAAGGCCAAGGCTAATAAAGAAAACCTTCTGACGACTCCAAAGCTAAGAAGCCTGGGCCTTATTATGTCAAGAAGAAATTCGCTGATGATGCATTAACGCAAAACAAATGGAAGCCACCTATCCACGACGACGCTGCTCTCCCAGGAACCCCCAGTACACCTTCTCCTGCACCCCATGCTGCCGCTTCTCTCCCGGGCACCCACAGGTCACCTTTTCCTGCACTCCACGCTGCCGCTTCTCTCCAGGGAACCCCCAGAACAACTTCTCCTGCACTCCATGACGATGCTGCTCTCCCGGGGACCCGCAGGTCACCTTCTACTGCACTCCACGCTGCCGCTTCTCTCCAGGGAGCCACCAGGACACCTACTCCTGCACTCCACGCTGCCGCTTCTCTCCATGGAACCTCTATCTCATCCGCTCCAGCACCCATCCACTCAGATACCCACAGCACTCCTAGCACAAGATCCAGCTCGTTAGCCCGCATGCTGAATGGGTGTCAATATCCCTGAGAACTCTATGCTGGTAAAGATAGATCTTCTTTTAGAGACCATGCTAAATATGGATCTTTGGATGGAGAAGATGGATAAGCAGATGGAGAAGATGGATAAGCGCATGAAGAAGATAGAGACTGACATAGCGGGGATACATAGTTTGCTTGGAGGTCCTGCCCCTGTATGTCGGATGCAGGAGCAGGAGGGTGGCATGGATGAGACCTTCAACCTTCCATCACCAAGCACACCCCCTCCATCAGAAGAATATGTGTTTATATATGCCGTTAACGAGGATGACATGACAACACCGTCAAGACCATGCCAGGAGACAACACAGACAAGGCGACTAAGACAGGAGGAAAGCATCCTCCCAGACCACCTACCCTTGCCCACTGCCAGAAGCACACCCGCTCCCAGAATCCCACCCACACACACTTGCATTGAGACGCTGCCCGACATCATCTTGCGCGACCTGTCCCAGCAAGTCAGGGAGAAGTATTGGCTTGCAAGTTGTGGTATAGCCCAGAGACATGCGATGTACATCTTCAAACACCACGTGAGTTACGAGTTGTACTTCGGGTGGGCCCACAATGTCAATTACAAAGGGAGTCGCGTCAAAAAGGCTCTTCCTGAAAATTTAAGAAAAACTATTGTGGAGGAATTGCGGCGCTATTTTTCCATTACCGATCATTTAATGAGAATCGTGAGAGACTCCATAAATGGCATTTTGCAGCATACAAGGCATCGTCCCTGGAAGGACAGGCTGGTGGGGATCGAATTCGCAGCGTGATTGTTCGTCTGTTCAAAAGTTATAAATAAATGTTTTTACTGTACAGTAGTCCAATAAATAAAATGTTGATTCTTTTAAATTGTCTTTATAAATAAATGTTTTTACAGTAATTACTCCATACACCTGCAAATGTTTTTACTGTACTATAATAAATAAAATGTTGATTCTTTTAAATTATCTTTATAAATAAATGTTTTATAGTACTTACTCCATTCATCTGCAAATGTTTTGGCTTAGTCCAATAAATAAAATGCTGATTCTTTTAAATTGATTCATTGTGTCTCCTTTTTTTTTTTTTTTATAACTTGAGTTTTATTGACATAAAATGTGCATGTTATACAGAAAGGTGCTACGTGAAGGTGAAAAAAAAAACGGCGCTAACTCTATTAGTGTACACTAATAATATACAGTGAATATTTTGACCAAAACAGTTAATTGTTAAACAGTGATATTGTGTTCAAATAACGTGATAATATTATTGAAAGGTTCAAACCCCCTGCTCAAACCCAGCTGGTGGGGACTGGTTTCGCTAGTCCCACAAATCGTCACTCTCCAGTTGTAATCCAGGGGGAGCATGAAGGGAAAAGAACATAAAACAAGAAAAACAATCTAAGTGCAGACAATAAAATTCAAGTGATATAAATTCTGCGTTCTTTCTTGGCTCATATGTGATGTCTACTTACAAGATGTAAGTCAAAATCAAGCGGTTTTGACACTCAATGGTCTCTGCTGTGCAGGTATTCCCACCAGGTGATAGGGTCTCCAGCTCTCAGCTCCGCAGCAAAGTGTATGTAAAAGAAATACAAACCATAGTGCAGACCAGTATAATGTAAAAAAACTAGACTATATGGGGTTTAAAAAATGAACACTTACAATAAAAACAAGTATTTCAGGCATGTACCACAATCATTGTGATCAAAGAGAGAAGATTTTTTGGTTTACACTTCAGGCTCACCCGCCTCCTCCGGTGTGACTTGGTGTGGACCACCACTCTCAGGGACTTTGTACCTCCAGCGGTGGGCGCATTGATCCAGGTCTCTCTCCCCTCGTGGGTTCCCTCTTCTGTGGGTCGATCACCTTCCCATAACAGCTGCCCGCAGGCACTGTGGGGTTCTTCACTGGGATACAGCCTCTCTGATGGATGTTTCAGCTTCACTCGCACACCGATGCGTCACTTCCGCTCCGTCCCGATACGTCACTTCCGGTCGCGGTTCTGTGAGTATCTGTCAGTAAATTTCTCCTCTCTTCTCTCTCCTCTCTGGGCGGCTACCACTCTACGCGTTTCGCCAAAAAAGGGTGTGTGGCTTCCTCAGGAGTGTACCGCCCCCTACTCTAAGGTGACATTATATACCTTCCTTAATTGGAATTTGATCTGGAACACTTGTGCATAAAAAACTGGTCTGCACTAATTACCATCTGTGCCTTTGTATGCATGAAGGAGCGCTTCCAAATAGGGAAAAAAACCTCTGACTCATGACAGGATTAACCTGTTACTTTCTGGAACCGCAATATGAGGTGATAAAACGGATAGTACTCATAGCTTTTTTTATGGGTAATCTGATCGTCAGGAGGGTGATTCTATGGAATCTAAATTTTGTCCAAAAAAATTGGAAACAGTGTAATATAATAGGGATTAACTGTGGTAATATAGGGTTGAATCAGAATATTTTCATGCTATATATGATTACATTAGCATATTTCTATCTAGCAGGGACGGGGTTAAATTGTGTCTTATCATTGTTTCCATAATAGGGGAGATGTTACTTATTCTCACAAGTGGGCTTAGATTATTAATAAACAAATTTTACCTCATGTTCTTCAATGTATGAAAAAATGTTAATAAAAAATATATAAAAAATATATATATTAATATATGGGAGAGCTCCATCATGTAAACAACTTAATACATTTGTAGGGATACACATACATATTCAGGAGGGGTTGGTTTCATAATCTATAATCTTATTTTTACTCTGACCTTTGTTAGGCATGGAAGTACCTTTTCTGATGGGAAATACAAACCATAATATTCTGCAGCATAGCACAACTGAATGTTTATATTCATTATAACTCTTATACAAATGCAATAAAGTCTTGAGTACAGTGCAAAACCTGGATGTAATACGCTAAGTAGTATACATTGACATATTTCTATTTTTCAGCATAGCACAACTAGATATTTTTACATATTCATTACAATTTTATACAAATGTAATAAAATCCTTGGTTAAGTGCATAACCTGGGGAAACTGAGCTTCAGTGACATACAGTGATATAATTCCACTTATTTTACCTAAAAAACAGATAACTCATGCGTGCTGTGGAAGAGAAAAACAGAAGAGAGAACAGCAGATGGAGAAAACAAAGGAACTGGTTAGTTCGATCCAACAATCTTATGTATCTACATGGTTTACAAGAAAGGTGCTATCTCAATTTCCATATTAAGGCCCCTGGGGGAGAGAGTCCGCAACCTATGAATCCAGAAAGTTTCCCTTCTCACGAGTTCCAGATTGCGATCTCCCCCCCGCCAGTGGCCCGCAACATGTTCAATGGGCATGTAAGTCAGACCAGTGGTGTCCCCCTGGTGCTTTTCCATGAAATGTTTGGAAAGACTGTGTGTTAAAAGAGATCTTTTAATACTGCTTAGATGTTCAATAATTCTAGTTCTTATTGGTCTCTCAGTCTTCCCCACATATTGCAATTTGCATGGACATTCCAGGAGGTACACCACATGGTCTGACCTGCAGGTTAGACTAGATTCTACATTGAACCTTTCACCTGTGTTGTTAGATGTAAATTCTGTTTTACTGCTGGATTTAAATTGACATGCCCTGCATGTCTTGCAGCCATGAAAACCATTATTTGATTGTAGCCAGTTCTGAGGCTTTGCTTTTTGTTTGAGGACACTTGGGGCTAGGGTGTTTTTTAGGTTACGAGCCTTCCTGAAAATGATGTTTGGATATTCTGGTAGCTCACTTCCCAAAACTGGGTCGTTCTTAAGTATGGCCCAGTGTTTATGTATAATCTTCCTAATTTCCTTTGCTTCCCCATTGTAGTTTGTGAGGAACGCAAAGTCTGACTTGTTCTTTCTTGTCTTATCTTTGACTTTAGGTTTCAGGAGATTTTCCCTCTCTAGTTTGTCTATTTTTAGCAAGGCCTCATCTAGCTTTTCCTCTTTATATTTCTTCTCTATAAATCTTTCTTTCAATTTTGTCGATTGTTGCAGAAACATTTCTCTCTCACTGCAGTTCCTTTTAATTCTGGTGAACTGACTTGATGGAACTCCGTCCATCCACCTTGGAAGATGACAACTGGTTCGCAGAATATAATTATTCTTATCTATTTCCTTGAAAAATGTTTTTGTCTTAATTTGGTCATTTTCTATGTATATTTCTAAGTCTAAATAATTGACTTTTCTGTCACTGTACTCACTTGTAAATTTTAGGTTAAGCTCTTCGTTTTCTATATCTCTCAAAAAATCTTTCAACTTACTTTCTCCGTCTCCCCAAATTAGATACACATCGTCGATGAAACGACGCCAGAGGACCAGGCCCTCCCCAAGCTCTCCATTCGGCCAGATGTTATCTTCCTCCCATGACGCCATGAAGAGGTTGGCGTAGCTCGGGGCGAACCTGGTCCCCATCGCCGTTCCTCGTTTCTGCAAGTAATGACTTCCCTCGTACCAAAAAAAGTTGTGCTGTAGAATAAACATAATTGCATCTATAATGAAATTCGCTTGTACATCTGCAAGGTCTGCATCCTTCAATAAAAATCTTTTTATGGCTCTGCATCCTTTTGTATGATCAATTGATGTGTATAGCGACACAACATCGCATGTCGCCATTATGAATTGTTTTTCCCATCTCACCTTACTCAGAGTGTTCAATAAATCTGTAGTATCCTTTAAGTAGGCCTTTTGTTGTGTAACATATTTCTGGAGGAATATGTCTATGTACACTGGCGACACACTTTATCGCAGTGCGGCCAGATCCGCAAGCCGGGAGATTTCCCGGCTTGCTAGTGGCCGCCCCTCGGCGTGCCGCGCGTCATAGACGCGCGGTCACGCGTCTTCGGGAGCCTGCGCCCCCTGCACGCGCGTCCAGGGCTCCCCGAGGGAGCCCTGGTGTCCCGCGATCGCGGGACAGCGGCAGGGGGTTCCGGGGGACCCGGCGGACCCGGCAGCGGTAGGGAGAGCGCCCCGATCGGAGGGCGCTCTTCCGCTGCTTCGGCGCGCGCCCGTCACACTCGGGCGCGCGCCAGGCTACTGCTGCGGCACAGAACGGGCAAATGCTCGAATAAACTGTGCTGCAGCAGTACAGTGACAAATTGGCTGTTAGTGAGTCAATCCCCGAGACTATAGGTCTGCCTGGGGGATTGACCTCACTCTTGTGAATTTTTGGCAGTTGGTAAAATACCGGTACTTTTGATTTGTCACTGTACAGAAACTTATACTCCCCCTCATCCAGCACCTCCATGTTCCTACCCTTCTCCAACAGACACCTCAACTCCTCTGTGAATTCATTTATTGGATTCTTTTTCAATTTAGTGTATGTTTCTTCATCCCCCAGTAGTCTTAAAGATTCCTGGTTGTATTTATCCCTGTCCATCAGGACAGTTCCTCCCCCCTTGTCAGCCTGTTTTATCACTAATTCTTCATTATCTATGATTTCTTTCAAGGCTGTTTTTTCTTGTTTAGTGAGATTTTCTCTTAGTTTTTGTTTATATGCCGCCAGGTTTTCAAAATCAGTATTGATCATCTGGAAAAAAGTTTCCAGATGATTCCCCTTGGCGAAATGAGGATAGAAGGAGGACTTAGGTTTTAAACCCGTATGAATCATTCTAACCTCTTGTGCTACTACTGGAGGAATATGTGATTCTATTCTAGGGGCTTGATCTCTAGCCATGAAGAACCTTTTGAGGGTTAACTTCCGGAGGAATCTATTTGCGTCCATGAAGAGATCAAAACTGCTATGATTCTTCACTGGAGCAAATGACAACCCCTTTGAGATGACGCTTTTCTGTGTGTCTGTCAGTGTCACTTTACTTAAATTGAATATGCTGCTCTTTTGTTCTATCTGGCACTTCTCTTTCTTTCGTGCTCTTTGTCTCCCCCCCCTCTTTCCTCTGACTGTCGACTTCTTTTTAGTTTCCCTTTGGAATCCTTGTCTTGTGCTCTCTGTTGTCGATATGGTTTGTCCTCTGAATTCGAAGACGTCCCTACCTCTAAAAAAGAATCTGGACCATTCTTCTCCCTATTTCGTGACTGGCTCCGCTCCCTGCTTTTATCCCTCCTGTCATGGCTATGGTCAGGAGACCTCTGTGATTTTCGTTGTCTCTCTTTGTCTCTTTGGGCTCTTTTATCTGTGTTTATGGGTGTAAAATTTGCCCTACTCCTCTCTAGTGAGTTGGAGTTATCTAATGGTTTGGTGTCCACTGTATGTGGGTCACCCTTCCCTCTTCCAGTATCTGTCCTCGATCTGTCCCTTGAGGTACTCCTCTCTTTATTACGTCCCCAACTTCTATAGTTGTTGCCCCTATAGCCATGACTATTCTTGCCTCTATAATTACCTCTTCCCTGGTCCCATTCCCTTCTTCCTCTTCTTTTCTTATTCCAAGTCCTCTGTTCTCCCTTGATGTAATCTTCCTCATCCCTCTTGAATTTGCCTAGCTTGGCTGTCTCAACCTCTTTTTCTAATGTGTCTATTTTCTTTTGTAGGGCCTTGTCTTTTTCTTTGAACTCGTGTGTATCCTCTAGGGGAGATAGCCTTTCTTGGATCTCTAAAATGTCCTCATCCAGTTTTTTTAAATGACTGTTCTGTTGTTGGATTATTAAGTCTATTAGGGTGAATGAACATTTATCCAATATATCATTCCATCTCAATAGAAACTCACTGTCTTTCAAGTCAAAAGAGGGACTAATAGAGATCCTCAGTCCCCTAGGTATCCGGTTACATTTTTTATATTCTTCTAGGAACGTGACATCTAGCCACTTCCTAGTGTCCCTAATGAAAAGTTTTTCAAGTTTGGCAAATTCAATCTCCACTGTATTACCCGTATTAGTATCAACCTCAATTATTTCTTCCTGAGTGTTATTAAATTTAACATTTCTACACAGTCTCTTAGAAAACACATTGCTGCCTCTTGCCGCCATTGTTGCTAATAATAAGCAGCCCCAATCACCAGAAACCAAGATATGTGCTACGTGAAGGTGAAAAAAAACGGCGCTAACTCTATTAGTGTACACTAATAATATACAGTGAATATTTTGACCAAAACAGTTAATTGTTAAACAGTGATATTGTGTTCAAATAACGTGATAATATTATTGAAAGGTTCAAACCCCCTACTCAAACCCAGCTGGTGGGGACTGGTTTCGCTAGTCCCACAAATCGTCACTCTCCAGTTGTAATCCAGGGGGAGCATGAAGGGAAAAGAACATAAAACAAGAAAAACAATCTAAGTGCAGACAATAAAATTCAAGTGATATAAATTCTGCGTTCTTTCTTGGCTCATATGTGATGTCTACTTACAAGATGTAAGTCAAAATCAAGCGGTTTTGACACTCAATGGTCTCTGCTGTGCAGGTATTCCCACCAGGTGATAGGGTCTCCAGCTCTCAGCTCCGCAGCAAAGTGTATGTAAAAGAAATACAAACCATGGTGCAGACCAGTATAATGTAAAAAAAACTAGACTTTATGGGGTTTAAAAAATGAACACTTACAATAAAAACAAGTATTTCAGGCATGTACCACAATCATTGTGATCAAAGAGAGAAGATTTTTTGGTTTACACTTCAGGCTCACCCGCCTCCTCCGGTGTGACTTGGTGTGGACCACCACTCTCAGGGACTTTGTACCTCCAGCGGTGGGCGCATTGATCCAGGTCTCTCTCCCCTCGTGGGTTCCCTCTTCTGTGGGTCGATCACCTTCCCATAACAGCTGCCCGCAGGCACTGTGGAGTTCTTCACTGGGATACAGCCTCTCTGATGGATGTTTCAGCTTCACTCGCACACCGATGCGTCACTTCCGCTCCGTCCCGATACGTCACTTCCGGTCGCGGTTCTGTGAGTATCTGTCAGTAAATTTCTCCTCTCTTCTCTCTCCTCTCTGGGCGGCTACCACTCTACGCGTTTCGCCAAAAAAGGGTGTGTGGCTTCCTCAGGAGTGTACCGCCCCATACTCTAAGGTGACATTATATACCTTCCTTAATTGGAATTTGATCTGGAACACTTGTGCATAAAAAACTGGTCTGCACTAATTACCATCTGTGCCTTTGTATGCATGAAGGAGCGCTTCCAAATAGGGAAAAAAACCTCTGACTCATGACAGGATTAACCTGTTACTTTCTGGAACCGCAATACAGTGGACACCAAACCATTAGATAACTCCAACTCACTAGAGAGGAGTAGGGCAAATTTTACACCCATAAACACAGATAAAAGAGCCCAAAGAGACAAAGAGAGACAACGAAAATCACAGAGGTCTCCTGACCATAGCCATGACAGGAGGGATAAAAGCAGGGAGCGGAGCCAGTCACGAAATAGGGAGAAGAATGGTCCAGATTCTTTTTTAGAGGTAGGGACGTCTTCGAATTCAGAGGACAAACCATATCGACAACAGAGAGCACAAAACAAGGATTCCAAAGGGAAACTAAAAATAAGTCGACAGTCAGAGGAAAGAGGGGGGGAGACAAAGAGCACGAAAGAAAGAGAAGTGCCAGATAGAACAAAAGAGCAGCATATTCAATTTAAGTAAAGTGACACTGACAGACACACAGAAAAGCGTCATCTCAAAGGGGTTGTCATTTGCTCCAGTGAAGAATCATAGCAGTTTTGATCTCTTCATGGACGCAAATAGATTCCTCCGGAAGTTAACCCTCAAAAGGTTCTTCATGGCTAGAGATCAAGCCCCTAGAATAGAATCACATATTCCTCCAGTAGTAGCACAAGAGGTTAGAATGATTCATACGGGTTTAAAACCTAAGTCCTCCTTCTATCCTCATTTCGCCAAGGGGAATCATCTGGAAACTTTTTTCCAGATGATCAATACTGATTTTGAAAACCTGGCGGCACATAAACAAAAACTAAGAGAAAATCTCACTAAACAAGAAAAAACAGCCTTGAAAGAAATCATAGATAATGAAGAATTAGTGATAAAACAGGCTGACAAGGGGGGAGGAACTGTCCTGATGGACAGGGATAAATACAACCAGGAATCTTTAAGACTACTGGGGGATGAAGAAACATACACTAAATTGAAAAAGAATCCAATAAATGAATTCACAGAGGAGTTGAGGTGTCTGTTGGAGAAGGGTAGGAACATGGAGGTGCTGGATGAGGGGGAGTATAAGTTTCTGTACAGTGACAAATCAAAAGTACCGGTATTTTACCAACTGCCAAAAATTCACAAGAGTGAGGTCAATCCCCCAGGCAGACCTATAGTCTCGGGGATTGACTCACTAACAGCCAATTTGTCACTGTACATAGACATATTCCTCCAGAAATATGTTACACAACAAAAGGCCTACTTAAAGGATACTACAGATTTATTGAACACTCTGAGTAAGGTGAGATGGGAAAAACAATTCATAATGGCGACATGCGATGTTGTGTCGCTATATACATCAATTGATCATACAAAAGGATGCAGAGCCATAAAAAGATTTTTATTGAAGGATGCAGACCTTGCAGATGTACAAGCGAATTTCATTATAGATGCAATTATGTTTATTCTACAGCACAACTTTTTTTGGTACGAGGGAAGTCATTACTTGCAGAAACGAGGAACGGCGATGGGGACCAGGTTCGCCCCGAGCTACGCCAACCTCTTCATGGCGTCATGGGAGGAAGATAACATCTGGCCGAATGGAGAGCTTGGGGAGGGCCTGGTCCTCTGGCGTCGTTTCATCGACGATGTGTATCTAATTTGGGGAGACGGAGAAAGTAAGTTGAAAGATTTTTTGAGAGATATAGAAAACGAAGAGCTTAACCTAAAATTTACAAGTGAGTACAGTGACAGAAAAGTCAATTATTTAGACTTAGAAATATACATAGAAAATGACCAAATTAAGACAAAAACATTTTTCAAGGAAATAGATAAGAATAATTATATTCTGCGAACCAGTTGTCATCTTCCAAGGTGGATGGACGGAGTTCCATCAAGTCAGTTCACCAGAATTAAAAGGAACTGCAGTGAGAGAGAAATGTTTCTGCAACAATCGACAAAATTGAAAGAAAGATTTATAGAGAAGAAATATAAAGAGGAAAAGCTAGATGAGGCCTTGCTAAAAATAGACAAACTAGAGAGGGAAAATCTCCTGAAACCTAAAGTCAAAGATAAGACAAGAAAGAACAAGTCAGACTTTGCGTTCCTCACAAACTACAATGGGGAAGCAAAGGAAATTAGGAAGATTATACATAAACACTGGGCCATACTTAAGAACGACCCAGTTTTGGGAAGTGAGCTACCAGAATATCCAAACATCATTTTCAGGAAGGCTCGTAACCTAAAAAACACCCTAGCCCCAAGTGTCCTCAAACAAAAAGCAAAGCCTCAGAACTGGCTACAATCAAATAATGGTTTTCATGGCTGCAAGACATGCAGGGCATGTCAATTTAAATCCAGCAGTAAAACAGAATTTACATCTAACAACACAGGTGAAAGGTTCAATGTAGAATCTAGTCTAACCTGCAGGTCAGACCATGTGGTGTACCTCCTGGAATGTCCATGCAAATTGCAATATGTGGGGAAGACTGAGAGACCAATAAGAACTAGAATTATTGAACATCTAAGCAGTATTAAAAGATCTCTTTTAACACACAGTCTTTCCAAACATTTCATGGAAAAGCACCAGGGGGACACCACTGGTCTGACTTACATGCCCATTGAACATGTTGCGGGCCACTGGCGGGGGGGAGATCGCAATCTGGAACTCGTGAGAAGGGAAACTTTCTGGATTCATAGGTTGCGGACTCTCTCCCCCAGGGGCCTTAATATGGAAATTGAGATAGCACCTTTCTTGTAAACCATGTAGATACATAAGATTGTTGGATCGAACTAACCAGTTCCTTTGTTTTCTCCATCTGCTGTTCTCTCTTCTGTTTTTCTCTTCCACAGCACGCATGAGTTATCTGTTTTTTAGGTAAAATAAGTGGAATTATATCACTGTATGTCACTGAAGCTCAGTTTCCCCAGGTTATGCACTTAACCAAGGATTTTATTACATTTGTATAAAATTGTAATGAATATGTAAAAATATCTAGTTGTGCTATGCTGAAAAATAGAAATATGTCAATGTATACTACTTAGCGTATTACATCCAGGTTTTGCACTGTACTCAAGACTTTATTGCATTTGTATAAGAGTTATAATGAATATAAACATTCAGTTGTGCTATGCTGCAGAATATTATGGTTTGTATTTCCCATCAGAAAAGGTACTTCCATGCCTAACAAAGGTCAGAGTAAAAATAAGATTATAGATTATGAAACCAACCCCTCCTGAATATGTATGTGTATCCCTACAAATGTATTAAGTTGTTTACATGATGGAGCTCTCCCATATATTAATATATATATTTTTTATATATTTTTTATTAACATTTTTTCATACATTGAAGAACATGAGGTAAAATTTGTTTATTAATAATCTAAGCCCACTTGTGAGAATAAGTAACATCTCCCCTATTATGGAAACAATGATAAGACACAATTTAACCCCGTCCCTGCTAGATAGAAATATGCTAATGTAATCATATATAGCATGAAAATATTCTGATTCAACCCTATATTACCACAGTTAATCCCTATTATATTACACTGTTTCCAATTTTTTTGGACAAAATTTAGATTCCATAGAATCACCCTCCTGACGATCAGATTACCCATAAAAAAAGCTATGAGTACTATCCGTTTTATCACCTCATATTGCGGTTCCAGAAAGTAACAGGTTAATCCTGTCATGAGTCAGAGGTTTTTTTCCCTATTTGGAAGCGCTCCTTCATGCATACAAAGGCACAGATGGTAATTAGTGCAGACCAGTTTTTTATGCACAAGTGTTCCAGATCAAATTCCAATTAAGGAAGGTATATAATGTCACCTTAGAGTAGGGGGCGGTACACTCCTGAGGAAGCCACACACCCTTTTTTGGCGAAACGCGTAGAGTGGTAGCCGCCCAGAGAGGAGAGAGAAGAGAGGAGAAATTTACTGACAGATACTCACAGAACCGCGACCGGAAGTGACGTATCGGGACGGAGCGGAAGTGACGCATCGGTGTGCGAGTGAAGCTGAAACATCCATCAGAGAGGCTGTATCCCAGTGAAGAACCCCACAGTGCCTGCGGGCAGCTGTTATGGGAAGGTGATCGACCCACAGAAGAGGGAACCCACGAGGGGAGAGAGACCTGGATCAATGCGCCCACCGCTGGAGGTACAAAGTCCCTGAGAGTGGTGGTCCACACCAAGTCACACCGGAGGAGGCGGGTGAGCCTGAAGTGTAAACCAAAAAATCTTCTCTCTTTGATCACAATGATTGTGGTACATGCCTGAAATACTTGTTTTTATTGTAAGTGTTCATTTTTTAAACCCCATATAGTCTATTTTTTTTTACATTATACTGGTCTGCACCATGGTTTGTATTTCTTTTACATACACTTTGCTGCGGAGCTGAGAGCTGGAGACCCTATCACCTGGTGGGAATACCTGCACAGCAGAGACCATTGAGTGTCAAAACCGCTTGATTTTGACTTACATCTTGTAAGTAGACATCACATATGAGCCAAGAAAGAACGCAGAATTTATATCACTTGAATTTTATTGTCTGCACTTAGATTGTTTTTCTTGTTTTATGTTCTTTTCCCTTCATGCTCCCCCTGGATTACAACTGGAGAGTGACGATTTGTGGGACTAGCGAAACCAGTCCCCACCAGCTGGGTTTGAGTAGGGGGTTTGAACCTTTCAATAATATTATCACGTTATTTGAACACAATATCACTGTTTAACAATTAACTGTTTTGGTCAAAATATTCACTGTATATTATTAGTGTACACTAATAGAGTTAGCGCCGTTTTTTTTCACCTTCACGTAGCACATATCTTGGTTTCTGGTGATTGGGGCTGCTTATTATTAGCAACAATGGCGGCAAGAGGCAGCAATGTGTTTTCTAAGAGACTGTGTAGAAATGTTAAATTTAATAACACTCAGGAAGAAATAATTGAGGTTGATACTAATACGGGTAATACAGTGGAGATTGAATTTGCCAAACTTGAAAAACTTTTCATTAGGGACACTAGGAAGTGGCTAGATGTCACGTTCCTAGAAGAATATAAAAAATGTAACCGGATACCTAGGGGACTGAGGATCTCTATTAGTCCCTCTTTTGACTTGGAAGACAGTGAGTTTCTATTGAGATGGAATGATATATTGGATAAATGTTCATTCACCCTAATAGACTTAATAATCCAACAACAGAACAGTCATTTAAAAAAACTGGATGAGGACATTTTAGAGATCCAAGAAAGGCTATCTCCCCTAGAGGATACACACGAGTTCAAAGAAAAAGACAAGGCCCTACAAAAGAAAATAGACACATTAGAAAAAGAGGTTGAGACAGCCAAGCTAGGCAAATTCAAGAGGGATGAGGAAGATTACATCAAGGGAGAACAGAGGACTTGGAATAAGAAAAGAAGAGGAAGAAGGGAATGGGACCAGGGAAGAGGTAATTATAGAGGCAAGAATAGTCATGGCTATAGGGGCAACAACTATAGAAGTTGGGGACGTAATAAAGAGAGGAGTACCTCAAGGGACAGATCGAGGACAGATACTGGAAGAGGGAAGGGTGACCCACATACAGTGGACACCAAACCATTAGATAACTCCAACTCACTAGAGAGGAGTAGGGCAAATTTTACACCCATAAACACAGATAAAAGAGCCCAAAGAGACAAAGAGAGACAACGAAAATCACAGAGGTCTCCTGACCATAGCCATGACAGGAGGGATAAAAGCAGGGAGCGGAGCCAGTCACGAAATAGGGAGAAGAATGGTCCAGATTCTTTTTTAGAGGTAGGGACGTCTTCGAATTCAGAGGACAAACCATATCGACAACAGAGAGCACAAGACAAGGATTCCAAAGGGAAACTAAAAAGAAGTCGACAGTCAGAGGAAAGAGGGGGGGGAGACAAAGAGCACGAAAGAAAGAGAAGTGCCAGATAGAACAAAAGAGCAGCATATTCAATTTAAGTAAAGTGACACTGACAGACACACAGAAAAGCGTCATCTCAAAGGGGTTGTCATTTGCTCCAGTGAAGAATCATAGCAGTTTTGATCTCTTCATGGACGCAAATAGATTCCTCCGGAAGTTAACCCTCAAAAGGTTCTTCATGGCTAGAGATCAAGCCCCTAGAATAGAATCACATATTCCTCCAGTAGTAGCACAAGAGGTTAGAATGATTCATACGGGTTTAAAACCTAAGTCCTCCTTCTATCCTCATTTCGCCAAGGGGAATCATCTGGAAACTTTTTTCCAGATGATCAATACTGATTTTGAAAACCTGGCGGCATATAAACAAAAACTAAGAGAAAATCTCACTAAACAAGAAAAAACAGCCTTGAAAGAAATCATAGATAATGAAGAATTAGTGATAAAACAGGCTGACAAGGGGGGAGGAACTGTCCTGATGGACAGGGATAAATACAACCAGGAATCTTTAAGACTACTGGGGGATGAAGAAACATACACTAAATTGAAAAAGAATCCAATAAATGAATTCACAGAGGAGTTGAGGTGTCTGTTGGAGAAGGGTAGGAACATGGAGGTGCTGGATGAGGGGGAGTATAAGTTTCTGTACAGTGACAAATCAAAAGTACCAGTATTTTACCAACTGCCAAAAATTCACAAGAGTGAGGTCAATCCCCCAGGCAGACCTATAGTCTCGGGGATTGACTCACTAACAGCCAATTTGTCACTGTACTGCTGCGGCACAGTTTATTCGAGCATTTGCCCGTTCTGTGCCGCAGCAGTAGCCTGGCGCGCGCCCGAGTGTGACGGGCGCGCGCCGAAGCAGCGGAAGAGCGCCCTCCGATCGGGGCGCTCTCCCTACCGCTGCCGGGTCCGCCGGGTCCCCCGGAACCCCCTGCCGCTGTCCCGCGATCGCGGGACACCAGGGCTCCCTCGGGGAGCCCTGGACGCGCGTGCAGGGGGCGCAGGCTCCCGAAGACGCGTGACCGCGCGTCTATGACGCGCGGCACGCCGAGGGGCGGCCACTAGCAAGCCGGGAAATCTCCCGGCTTGCGGATCTGGCCGCACTGCGATAAAGTGTGTCGCCAGTGTACATAGACATATTCCTCCAGAAATATGTTACACAACAAAAGGCCTACTTAAAGGATACTACAGATTTATTGAACACTCTGAGTAAGGTGAGATGGGAAAAACAATTCATAATGGCGACATGCGATGTTGTGTCGCTATACACATCAATTGATCATACAAAAGGATGCAGAGCCATAAAAAGATTTTTATTGAAGGATGCAGACCTTGCAGATGTACAAGCGAATTTCATTATAGATGCAATTATGTTTATTCTACAGCACAACTTTTTTTGGTACGAGGGAAGTCATTACTTGCAGAAACGAGGAACGGCGATGGGGACCAGGTTCGCCCCGAGCTACGCCAACCTCTTCATGGCGTCATGGGAGGAAGATAACATCTGGCCGAATGGAGAGCTTGGGGAGGGCCTGGTCCTCTGGCGTCGTTTCATCGACGATGTGTATCTAATTTGGGGAGACGGAGAAAGTAAGTTGAAAGATTTTTTGAGAGATATAGAAAACGAAGAGCTTAACCTAAAATTTACAAGTGAGTACAGTGACAGAAAAGTCAATTATTTAGACTTAGAAATATACATAGAAAATGACCAAATTAAGACAAAAACATTTTTCAAGGAAATAGATAAGAATAATTATATTCTGCGAACCAGTTGTCATCTTCCAAGGTGGATGGACGGAGTTCCATCAAGTCAGTTCACCAGAATTAAAAGGAACTGCAGTGAGAGAGAAATGTTTCTGCAACAATCGACAAAATTGAAAGAAAGATTTATAGAGAAGAAATATAAAGAGGAAAAGCTAGATGAGGCCTTGCTAAAAATAGACAAACTAGAGAGGGAAAATCTCCTGAAACTTAAAGTCAAAGATAAGACAAGAAAGAACAAGTCAGACTTTGCGTTCCTCACAAACTACAATGGGGAAGCAAAGGAAATTAGGAAGATTATACATAAACACTGGGCCATACTTAAGAACGACCCAGTTTTGGGAAGTGAGCTACCAGAATATCCAAACATCATTTTCAGGAAGGCTCGTAACCTAAAAAACACCCTAGCCCCAAGTGTCCTCAAACAAAAAGCAAAGCCTCAGAACTGGCTACAATCAAATAATGGTTTTCATGGCTGCAAGACATGCAGGGCATGTCAATTTAAATCCAGCAGTAAAACAGAATTTACATCTAACAACACAGGTGAAAGGTTCAATGTAGAATCTAGTCTAACCTGCAGGTCAGACCATGTGGTGTACCTCCTGGAATGTCCATGCAAATTGCAATATGTGGGGAAGACTGAGAGACCAATAAGAACTAGAATTATTAAACATCTAAGCAGTATTAAAAGATCTCTTTTAACACACAGTCTTTCCAAACATTTCATGGAAAAGCACCAGGGGGACACCACTGGTCTGACTTACATGCCCATTGAACATGTTGCGGGCCACTGGCGGGGGGGAGATCGCAATCTGGAACTCGTGAGAAGGGAAACTTTCTGGATTCATAGGTTGCGGACTCTCTCCCCCAGGGGCCTTAATATGGAAATTGAGATAGCACCTTTCTTGTAAACCATGTAGATACATAAGATTGTTGGATCGAACTAACCAGTTCCTTTGTTTTCTCCATCTGCTGTTCTCTCTTCTGTTTTTCTCTTCCACAGCACGCATGAGTTATCTGTTTTTTAGGTAAAATAAGTGGAATTATATCACTGTATGTCACTGAAGCTCAGTTTCCCCAGGTTATGCACTTAACCAAGGATTTTATTACATTTGTATAAAATTGTAATGAATATGTAAAAATATCTAGTTGTGCTATGCTGAAAAATAGAAATATGTCAATGTATACTACTTAGCGTATTACATCCAGGTTTTGCACTGTACTCAAGACTTTATTGCATTTGTATAAGAGTTATAATGAATATAAACATTCAGTTGTGCTATGCTGCAGAATATTATGTTTTGTATTTCCCATCAGAAAAGGTACTTCCATGCCTAACAAAGGTCAGAGTAAAAATAAGATTATAGATTATGAAACCAACCCCTCCTGAATATGTATGTGTATCCCTACAAATGTATTAAGTTGTTTACATGATGGAGCTCTCCCATATATTAATATATATATTTTTTATATATTTTTTATTAACATTTTTTCATACATTGAAGAACATGAGGTAAAATTTGTTTATTAATAATCTAAGCCCACTTGTGAGAATAAGTAACATCTCCCCTATTATGGAAACAATGATAAGACACAATTTAACCCCTTCCCTGCTAGATAGAAATATGCTAATGTAATCATATATAGCATGAAAATATTCTGATTCAACCCTATATTACCACAGTTAATCCCTATTATATTACACTGTTTCCAATTTTTTTGGACAAAATTTAGATTCCATAGAATCACCCTCCTGACGATCAGATTACCCATAAAAAAAGCTATGAGTACTATCCGTTTTATCACCTCATATTGCGGTTCCAGAAAGTAACAGGTTAATCCTGTCATGAGTCAGAGGTTTTTTTCCCTATTTGGAAGCGCTCCTTCATGCATACAAAGGCACAGATGGTAATTAGTGCAGACCAGTTTTTTATGCACAAGTGTTCCAGATCAAATTCCAATTAAGGAAGGTATATAATGTCACCTTAGAGTAGGGGGCGGTACACTCCTGAGGAAGCCACACACCCTTTTTTGGCGAAACGTGTAGAGTGGTAGCCGCCCAGAGAGGAGAGAGAAGAGAGGAGAAATTTACTGACAGATACTCACAGAACCGCGACCGGAAGTGACGTATCGGGACGGAGCGGAAGTGACGCATCGGTGTGCGAGTGAAGCTGAAACATCCATCAGAGAGGCTGTATCCCAGTGAAGAACTCCACAGTGCCTGCGGGCAGCTGTTATGGGAAGGTGATCGACCCACAGAAGAGGGAACCCACGAGGGGAGAGAGACCTGGATCAATGCGCCCACCGCTGGAGGTACAAAGTCCCTGAGAGTGGTGGTCCACACCAAGTCACACCGGAGGAGGCGGGTGAGCCTGAAGTGTAAACCAAAAAATCTTCTCTCTTTGATCACAATGATTGTGGTACATGCCTGAAATACTTGTTTTTATTGTAAGTGTTCATTTTTTAAACCCCATATAGTCTAGTTTTTTTACATTATACTGGTCTGCACTATGGTTTGTATTTCTTTTACATACACTTTGCTGCGGAGCTGAGAGCTGGAGACCCTATCACCTGGTGGGAATACCTGCACAGCAGAGACCATTGAGTGTCAAAACCGCTTGATTTTGACTTACATCTTGTAAGTAGACATCACATATGAGCCAAGAAAGAACGCAGAATTTATATCACTTGAATTTTATTGTCTGCACTTAGATTGTTTTTCTTGTTTTATGTTCTTTTCCCTTCATGCTCCCCCTGGATTACAACTGGAGTGTTATACAGAAAGGACATTACGTAACCAACTTGTGAATATAACATACTCATTACAATCAGTACAATCATGAGAAGATATACATAGTTCGTATATTTTGGGATCTCATGGCTTTTCGAGCCCTACTAAATCATGTGTCTTGGGGGAGACAAAGGTGTGGGTAAACAAAACAAAGGGGGGGCGACAAAAAAAAAGGGGGGGGTTTATTTGAATGGATGGGGTAAGTGATAGGGTTGTTTTGTTAAGTGAATTTGTAGGCTCACGCTCCCCAAAGGAGAACGCATCTCATAATATCAGAGCCAGATTGTGTTACCCTCAATCCCGGGGATATCTGTCTGTGCCAGCCAAGGTAACCAGACTTTGAGATAATTGTCTCCAGTGTCATTAACTAAACTCGTTAATTTTTCCATCTGGCAAATAAACCACAAAAATTACAACAGAAAGGAACAGATATTACAACATATACAGTGATTGGAAACAAAAAACAGCGCACAACGCAAATAGTGAAGTAGGTAATACAAGTGTATAATGAATAAAATTATATATAAACTGCGTACATCAAGTATGATTAAGTAAGCATTGAGTGTGTATTCACACTGGTTACCACTCGATGTTGCTGGTGTGGAATTGGTGTAGTATATCCTCTCAGCGGGCACTCTCAGCAGCAGCTGTATACTAGGACTCTGCTAGGATCTCCCTCTCATGCTGATGTCATCTCCATAGGGATTCGCCCTTCAAGACAGCTTGGCTCCGTTCCTGGTGGTAGCCCCCGGAGGTACCCCTAGGGGGTTGGTAGTGTCCACAAGTGGCTGTTGGGGCTCCCTATTCACCCACGATGAAGGCCTTCTTCATCCTCATCTTCATTCTGCCCATGCCCCTACGGTGCTTAAAGCAGGTGGCCCTTCAAGTCAGTAGGTTCCTGGGTCCTTTGTGTCATGGAATATAGGCCTTTGGGTGTCTTGATTTCAGCAGAGCCTTTCTGCTCAAGACCTCTTTCCTCTTGTCAGCACCCTGTGCGACGTGCAGACCCTGTGCAGGGAGAAGAGGTTGATTGGCGGGGAACGTCATCGGAGGAGGGACTAGGCGCTCCGAGTCGCGGCCACGAAGCGGGGATCCACGCCGATTCCAGCCTCCTCCTGCAATCCCTCGGCATCCTTGCATGTGAAGCGGACGGCACGTTGTAGGACACGCATAGGGCTTTTTAGCATGTGAGTTCATGTCTTTAAGCCTGTATTTTTTAATAATAAATGTTTTAGTATCACACTATTGGCGCCCTTTTCTGTTCCCAATCGGTTATGGTGTTGCTGATGCTGGAAGTGAAAATCGTGTACCAGTAGCAGGAATCAGTTGGAGCCAACCGTGAGGAGAAGTAAAGAAACCTTTTGAGGCCCAATTCTGTCTATTTTTAAGTAAGTAGATAGCAACGGTGGGGGTGTGAAACACTGACCATAGGGTACTGTGCAATGGTTGTTTCATTTGTATTTCCAGACAAGTCTCCAATCTAAAAGAACGGGACATTGTGGACTGTGGATCTCATTCATATCATCAATCGATTTATGGGACTACCTCCTTCTGTCAGGTTTAATATCTGGTAGTGCGCCAGGGAATCACTGTATATGTTGTAATATCTGTTCCTTTCTGTTGTAATTTTTGTGCATGTTATACAATCCTTGTGGATATGTTTGTTTATTCCTGAGGCAGCCATTCCCTAATCTACCAAAATAGGTTGTGAGGAATTAATGTTAGGGTTTTTCCTATAGGGGATTCCCCTTTTTCATGTATAGAGCACCTTGTTATTTAAATTAATATATAGGTATAGATTTTTAGGTTAGAGCGCTGATTATATGCTTTTAGTTTAATTTTCTCTCACCACTAGTGGCAAATAAACCAAATTCGATTCCGAATCTTTGGGATAATTGGAATATCGGGGCTTTTCCATAGTGCTGCGATCTCGCACCTTGTTGCAATTGCAAAATGTGCAATTAATTTATTATGTGATTTTGATAGACCCTTTAGAGGTCTGTTCAAAAGGAACAGCCAGGGGTCAGGGGGAATAGTAAGGTCAAAAATCCTCTGAATCCAATTCCTGATCTTTTCCCATATTTGGGATATCCGAGGGCAAGACCACAGCATATGGTCAGTAAGTCAGCCGTTCCTCCACATTGTTTAGGGCACAATGGGGAGGAGCCTGGAACAAACTTAGATAATTTGAGTGGGGTGAGGTACCATCTCATATGAACTTTATATGCGTTCTCCTTTAGTGTCGTGCAGATGGAGCTTTTGGCGGCCGCTAGAAATATGGTGTTCCAATCTTTGTCTTCTAGGGATTCCCCTAGATCTAACTCCCATTGGTTCCGAAATGACTGGGTTTGCTGATTTAGAGCTTTTGAATCAGTTTCTTCATCGTATATCGTAGAGATGAGTCCCTTTGTGTCGGTTTCAGTCCAACAGAGCTTTTCGAATTTAGTCATAGGGGGATATGGGGCAAATTTGTTGTAAAATGCTCTGATCTGGAGGTATTTAAAGAATTCTGTATGGGGAATATTTTTCTCTGATTTGATTAGATCAAATGTTTTGATTTTTAGATTATAGCCCTCCAGGTCTTTGATTCTATTGTATCCGTTTGATCTCCAGATTGATCCAATGTTTCCAATTAGGCCGGGTGCAAACCTAGGGATATTCCAAATAGGGGACATCAGTGAGCTTCCTGATGTGAGTGAGTGTTTTAATCTCGAAGCTTCCCAGACCGATAAGGAGTTAGACATTGAGGTGAATGGCAGAGCAGTGTGTCTTCGCACATTTTTAGGTAGCCAAATTAGGCTGCTCAGTTCCAATGGGGAACAAGCAGCACCTTCCAATTCCACCCATCTTTTCAATTTAGGGTCGGAATGCCATTGAACGATTTGACCTAATTGGGCCGCTTTGTAATACGATAACAGGCAGGGTACCGCTAGGCCGCCCGCTATAACAGGTCTTTGCATATTCAATTTATTAACTCTCGTTTTTTTCCCTTTCCAGATAAAGTTCGATATTTCAGACTGTAGTGAGAGTATGTCCTTCAGTTTGAGTGGCAATGGTAATGTTTGGAAGAGATATAGGATACGGGGAAGGAGATTCATTTTAACACTATGTATCCTACCTATCCAAGAAATCTTCTTGGATGCCCATCTGGAAAGATCTTTTTTTAAAGTCTGAATTAGGTTGGGATAATTTGCATTATAAATGCTTTTTGCATCTTTTGTGATTTGAATCCCCAAATATCTTATAGAGTGCTTTTGCCAATTGAAGTTAAAATTCAATTTCAATAATTTCTCTGTATGTCTTGGTAGATTGATATTCAGAGCTTCAGATTTGGATTGATTTATTTTGAAACCAGAAACCTTTGAGAATCTGTCTAGTAGGTCAAATAGGTTTGGTAGGGAGGTAAGGCATTTTGAAAAAATTAAGAGGATATCATCTGCATATAGGGCCGTCTTATGTGTTTGTGAATAAGCGTTTAACCCTGAGATATCCGGGTGATCACGAATGTGTGCTGACAGGGGTTCGATACAAAGGGCGAACAGGAGGGGAGATAACGGGCACCCCTGTCTGGTGCCACTTTGAATTTGAAAAGGGAGTCAGGGGAAGCCCTTATGTATGACCCTGGCAGATGGGCCTGAGTACAGCGACATAATCGCCCCACTCACCCGTTCCCCGAAACCGAATGCTGCAAGCGTTTCTTTGAGATATGGCCAGTCTATCTTATCAAAGTCTTTTTCCGCATCCAGACTAAATAACATGCTTTTTTGTTGTTGTTGTTCACCTATTCTAGCAGATCAATTAATCGTCGGGTATAATCCGCTGCCTGCCTCCCTTTGATAAAGCCGACTTGATCTGGGTGTATCAGTCTTGGTAGGATTAGACTTAGGGCTCTATGCAGAAAACCCCAAAAAAGTGCAATTGCCAAGGGTTGACGATAGGCCTTATTTTGGCGATTTGCCCTCGCAGTATTCAGTAAGGGCCGAATCCATGCCGATCCGTGCCGAATCACTGCGAAAGCAAAACTGCCGATGAGCCTGTGCCGAAACAGCCTGGATCCCGATAACCTGCCGATAGGACGTTTCTGCCGATAAGTGTTTGCAGCAGAGAGAGACCAGCCGCTCTCTCAGCGCACATATCGGCAAAATAAAAATTATTTATTAACAACTTTTACTCATAGTGTACATGTGCAGGGGGTCTCCGGAGCTGAACCGCATTGGTTTCAGGTCGGGGGACCCCCTGCTTCCCGAGATACAGGCCCCTTTATGAGGTGCCGATATCCCTCTGCATTTAAAGATCCCGATCATGTGACCGCGGAATGTAAACAAAGCAGAGGGATACCGGCACCCCATAAAGGGGCCTGTATCTCGGGAAGCAGGGGGTCCCCGGACCTAAAACCAAAGCGTTTCAGCTCTAGTATACCATGTGACAGAGGCTTGGGGTTAGAACGGATGTGACGTCATTTAAAACCTGTCACATGGTACTACAGCCAATCAGAGTAGGGATAGACTTCCCACGCTCTGATTGGCTACCATACCATGTGAGGACGGCCATGTTTCTTTTAATGACGTCATCTTAAAGGCAATTGAAGCAAAGCCATTCTGATTGGCTGTGCTTTCATTGCCTTTAAGTGAAGTCAATACACTTAAATGACTTGCCTAGGCGCCACAATTTCCTTTTAAATATTCAGTGCTATGAAAAGTGAAATAAAAGATGTTACCCAACAGGATACTTCTCAAACCTTCCAGGAAAATGTGCTAAGATTTTCCACGAGTACAGTCTTGGTTTGTTGTAGAAAGTGAGCGATCCAGTCAGGAATACACCATGTAAATAAAAAACATATAAAACAATGATTGTGCAGTATTGTGATTATATATAGACTTGATGTGAATCTTGGCTCTGGGGGAGAACCTACTTACAGCAACAATAAAGGAAATTCGCTTTTGTCTGACTCAGTCAGATAGGAAGGGAGTGTTGAAATTTCTTTTAGGTGTACTTTATCCCCACTCGGTCATCACACAGGTAGTATAATCCAGAGATGATAATACTCGAGTCCCAATACGGTATATGTGGACAGAAAGCAGAAACAGCCCGATGGTGCAGGTTGCAAAAAACAGGGTTTATATACGGTAGGAGTTTAAGACATGTACTCACACTTTGTACAATAGAACCATGCACATAAAGGTATCTTTAGCGCTCGATATTCGCGCCCACTGTAGTGTTGTCTCCCCGTCCTCCTCTATCTCCAGTCGTGCCGCCGGCAATAGCGTCTGACGACACTTCCCTCTCGCGTCTATCCGCATCCAGTGGAGGTAGACTGTGACGCGCTGGGAGAGGATCCGCGGGAGAATACAAACGTCTGGAGTCTTCTCTTCAAAGCAGCTGCAGCTTGATGAGTTGGCTCTACGAGTTTCGCTGTGGCATACAGCTTCGTCAGGAGCGTCATGACGTATTGTGTGGGCGTCATATATTTATACGATGTTAACTAATTGGCTTCTCATTGTCAATCTCATTGAGCTCGTTAGTACATAATTTAACCCACAGTTTTGCCTTTACATAGGCACAAAAGTCTCTGTGGTTCAAAACATAAACTCACTATCATGCTATAATTTATAGTTCAAATACACATGGTACAATCTTTAATAACATTCATAATAAAAAATTCTTATACATATAGTTGGGATAATTATTTAAAGGTTCTGAATTGCTTAAAATAGATATATATATATATATATTTCATATATCATAAAATATCATAATTATTTAAAAGTTACACTTAAAACATCGTGGGTCGGGAGAGAGAAAAGACACAGAAAACATATATTAGTATATAGGACTGTATCTTCTATAAATAGTTTATAGAAAATTCATAGAGTAATATACAATACAACCATATTTCATTCTACTAGAGGTAGATTTAGAGATAAAGGTAAATAAAGCCCAGATAGGGGGTGTTGAGTTCTGTTTGATAAGCAATCAATCAAGGAGAGATTCAGCAATAGATTACTTTAGAGCTCAGAAAATATAGAATTAGATATTCGTATTTGGTTTTTCATACAAAAATGTTTTATAGAAAAATGTGTTTTTAATTTACAATAATATAAAGTGAGTTCAAAAATATTATTATGTTAAAAAAAATATATCATGTTAAAAAAATATATATAATAAAACATTGATTTATAAAATAGCCTAATATTATAATTATTTAAAATATATATATTTAAAACAGGCACAGCAAAGAGGCTTAGGTGCAAAAAAGGGGTCCACAGTATAGAATTAACTACCAATGTATTAGTCATGTAAAAAGGGTAAGATTTCAAAGTCTGAATTCAAACCGTGTGGAATTAGTGTGTCAAGTTTGTGAATCCAGTACATTTCCCTTTTACTTAAATCCACCTCTCTAGAACGGCCCCTCCAGTGTTGTTTAACATTTTCGATCACAGTAAATCTCAGACTATCTGGATTTGATTGATGGTATTTGGCGTAAAGTTTTGAGACGCTATGAGTTAAAATACCCCTTCTAATATTGCTTAGATGTTCGATAATGCGGGTACGAATAGGCCTTGATGTCTTACCTACATATTGTAGCCCGCAGGGGCACTGGAGGATATAAATTACAAAATCGGTGTGACAATTTATGTATTGCTTAATTTTGAAAGACTCTTTATTTGTATGGCATATAAAGCTAGTTTTTTCTTTCAATTTGTGCTGACAGGCCTTACATGATGCAAAGCCATAAAATCCTGTCAGATTTTTAAGCCACCCTTGGTTGGTCTCTCTTGCACTTCTTAAAGCGCTTGGTGCAATTATGTTTTTAATATTCTGTGCCTTTTTAAAAATTATTTTCGGATTATCCGGTAAAATTTCCCTTAATATGGTATCTGATTTCAGAACATGCCAGTGTTTGCGCAAAATCTTTCCTATATTTTTGGCTTCTTTATTGAAAGTTGTCAGAAATGCTGTGTCATATGGATTATTCAAAGTGGGAGATTTTGTCTTCTTATGCGGCTCTAAAGTTTCCTTTCTATCTAAATTCTTTGCCTTTGTTAATGCCGTATCTAAGATTTCCCGGCTATAGTGTTTCTCCACAAATCTTTTTTCCAAAATTTTACAATGGTCATTAAAAATATTGTCTTCGGTACAGTTTCTACGAAGTCTCCTGTATTGGCTAAAGGGGACTCCGTCCATCCATTGATGGTGATGGCAACTTGATCTTAAAATAAAATTGTTGCAATCAACGTTTTTAAAGTGTGTTTTTGTTTTTATGGTACCTTCTTCTATGTATATGTTCAAATCTAGATATTCAATAAAAGTCTCACTTATAGTATGTGTAAATTTTAGATTAAAATTATTATTATTCAGATCTAAAATAAATTGCTCTAAACATCCTTTGTCTCCCTGCCAAATAAGGATAATGTCATCAATGTAGCGCCGCCATAGGACAAGGTTTCCCCCCAGCTCGCCCCCAAACCTGATTGGAAATCTTTAGATTTAACTTATCCTTCAAAACCTTGGCTCTTTTGAAAATTACAGTCGGTTTATCTGGGACAATTTCTCCCAGTACAGAGTCATTTTTAACAATATGCCAATGTTTATGAATGATCTTTGAAATTTTTTCTGATTGGCTATTGTAATTTGTACAAAATGAAAACTCAAAGTTATTCTTAGATCTCAACTGTTTTTTGTTATCACATAACAGATTTTTCCTCTCTAAATTTTCTACTTTTACTAGTGCATTTCTTATCACTGTATCCCCATAATTTTTTTCTTTAAACCTATTTTGTAAAAAGGCTGATTGGCTATAGAAATTTCTGTCATCAGTGCAATTTCTTCTAATTCTTCGTATTTGCCCATATGGCACATTTTCCAACCATTTTGGATGATGACAGCTGTCCATAGATATGTAGTTGTTAATATCAACACCCTTAAAAAAGGTCTTGGTCTTAATAAGACCATCCTCAATGAAAATTTCTAAGTCTAGAAAGTTCACTTTTTCTTGACTATAGTCACATGTAAAATGTAAATTTAACAAATTATCATTAAGGTAATGGGTGAATAGAATGAGGCTATCTTCATCCCCTTTCCAAACAAAAATGATATCATCTATATACCTGCGCCATAGGCACAAATTCTCACCCAGCTCTGCAACAGACCATATGTGGTCTTCCTCCCAAGCACCCATCAGGAGGTTTGCATAGCTGGGTGCAAACTTTGTGCCCATGGCGGTACCACATTTTTGTAGATAATATGTACCCTCGAACATGAAGTAGTTGTGCTCTAGGATGAATTTAATGCCATCCAGAATAAAATTGGCCTGTTCGTTTGGCATCTCTGAGTCTTTGGACAGTGCTCTGTCAACTGCCTCATGTCCGTCTCTATGGTTTATACAGGTATATAGTGACGTGATGTCACATGTCACTAGATACCATCCCTCTTCCCAAACCTGTTTATCTAAAATACGTAGAATATCAGTAGTATCTTTGAGGTAGGAGGGGAGTTCTTTCACATATTTTTGTAAGTAAACATCTATGTAGGCAGATAGATGGGACGTTAGAGAATCTATGCCTGCAATAATAGGTCTTCCTGGGGGGTTAGAGATATTTTTGTGTAACTTAGGAAGGTAATAAAATATAGGTCTAACTGGGTTATCTCTATATAAGAAATTGTATTCTTCCATGTTTATTACTTCTTCCATTTTACCTTTATCTAACAGAATTTTAAGTTCTTTTAAAAAATCTGCTGTTGGATCTTTCTTTAAAGGTAAATAAGTGTGGCTGTCACCCAGAATCCTATTGGATTCAGCGATATAATCTTTTCTATCTAGTATAGCCACTCCGCCCCCTTTATCAGCTTGTTTTATAACTACAGAGGTATCTTCCTGCAAAGTTTTGATTATGTGATAACAAAAAACAGTTGAGATCTAAGAATAACTTTGAGTTTTCATTTTGTACAAATTACAATAGCCAATCAGAAAAAATTTCAAAGATCATTCATAAACATTGGCATATTGTTAAAAATGACTCTGTACTGGGAGAAATTGTCCCAGATAAACCGACTGTAATTTTCAAAAGAGCCAAGGTTTTGAAGGATAAGTTAGCCCCTAGTGCATTGCAAAAAGTAAATCCAATTGCAAATAGGTGGCTAACACAAACTAAAGGCTTTTTTGGTTGTACTACGTGCACGGCCTGTAAACACAGGACTGATGATAAATTCGGTTATACATCATTTGTAACAGGAAAGCGGTTTAGTATTAAACAGCTTCTAACGTGTAAAACTGATCATGTAGTATACCTTGTGTCTTGCCCTTGTGGGCTACAATATGTGGGTCAAACTTCAAGAAAAGTACAAACACGCATACTTGAACATATTAGTAACATAAGGAGAGGTATCACAACACACTTTCTGTCTAATCATTTCATCCAAAAACATAATGGAGACACATCAGGTCTTAAGTTTACTGTTTTGGAGCAAGTGTTACCACATTGGAGAGGAGGGAATAGAATCATCTCTCTGAAAAAGAGAGAGAGTTTCTGGATATTCACCCTCAAAACACTTGTTCCCTTAGGACTTAATGTGGATTTCGAACTGAGTGCCTTCCTTTGAAGTTTTTGAGTAAAAGCTGTATAGAATAGTGCCTTCCTTTGAAGTTTTTGAGTAAAAGCTGTTTTTGAGTAAAAGCTGTATAGAATACTAAAGAGGGTAAGGATTTGTGAGGTTATGTTTACTATCACACTCATAATGTTTTTCTTCTTCTTTGTCTTTCTTTTGGAGATGCATCAATCGACGTTTTTAATTAAAGAAATGTGGGGAATATTTATAATTTTTAGTAAATATATAGCTATTTCTATTGAATTGGATGTGTTTACCATTCATTATATAATTTTTATTATGGATTTTTTAGTATATTATGTATTAAAGGTTAAATTGTATTTTAATATATTTGTATAAATTCTGTGGAGATCTGTTAGGGTGGTGAGTGTAAATCAATTACCCAATTAATTAGATCGTTATGTTGTGACCAATAGGGAGAAAGGTCATTATAAGTAGGAAGGGTATTTAAAGTATCCTCCTATGGGATTACGTCACTCCTGACAAAGCCGTCGATCTTGCACGGCGAAACGCGTAGAGCGTAACCCTCAACACAACACCCTGAGGGAGACGATATCCAGCTGATGTTCCGGTGGCGCCAACTGTACCCGTGTAATTCGGAAGTGACGTATCGGCATCCAGCCTGCAGCTCCGGTGACGCCAACCACATCCGTGAAACCCGGAAGTGACGTATCGGCATCCAGCTTGCAGCACAGGACGAGTACCGGTGGAGAAGACGGACGCGTTGGAGGTTCACGAGGTCGCGACTCGGTGTATCATCTTTACCTGTAACAACGCCCGTTTTACTCCGGTATCTTGTAAGCCTTGATTTTAACCATTCCGGATAAATTCATATGGTCTTTTAATCTTTGGCTCTGTTGTCTCTCTTCGGGAATTTATTTCTCCCTTCTGTTGTTTATGGACATGTTCCTTATCCAATAGCCTTTTGCTCCTTGGAGCATTACCACATTTATATTGCCAAACAGTATACACTATGGTAGTTTGTATATTTTCCAGGTATTGACGCTCCCCTGATTCCATCCCACTATCTCGTTTGAGGACCTTGAAACAGTCCCAGAAGGGTTTGAGTGTCTTTACTTTTATTTTTTTGCACGGTGAAGTTTATAATTATTATATTTGTTTATCACTGTTATTTGCACTGAAGTATAGCGTTAGAGCGCCATCTAATATATTGTGTATGTAAGTTCTGTTTTGTTTCTATTATTAGTATGGCAGCACCACTGGAAACAGAGGAAATAGAAATTGATAATAATGTTTCTAATATTTTTTCTAGAAGGCACACAAGAGTTGTAGATTTTAGTAATATTTTAAAACTTAATTTAGACTCTGTATCAGTAGTAGAAGAGTCTCACACTTTAGAATCTGAATTTGATAAATTAGAAAAACTTTTTATCAAAGATATTAAAAAAAATTGGGATTACACCTTTTTAGAGCAATATATACTAAATGGTAGAGTTCCAAGAGGCCTTAGAATCAAGAAACACCCGTCCATGGATTTAGAGGATGAGGTGTTTATTGATAAATGGTATACTCTGCTGTAAGGATGTTCTAGAGACCTCATCAATCTCATAATTGAACAGCAGAAAAATCATGTTCTGCAGATTGACATTGAAATCAATGAAATTGAAACAAGAATTGGGAATTTAAGCCAAACGAGTTTATTCAGAGAAAAAGATGCCAATCTGCAGAATAAATTAGATAAAATCAGGAGGGAAACCATCACTAGGAAAGTTAAAAAAATTCTTAGGGATGAAGAAGATTATAAGGATGGACCTCCGAGAAAATCTGACCCTGATGAGAGAGAGAGCACAAAAGAAATTTTAATAATTGAAGCTAAAATCCCCACAAAAACCCATGAAAAACCCCAGAGTAAAAAACCATCTGCAAAGAGGGATAAATCATGGGATAATAATAAGTATAACAACAAATCTTTTAAAAAAACAAAAGAGACACAAAATAAATACAGAGAAAGTCCAAATCAGGAGAATTGGAGATACAAAAAAAGTAGAACTCCAAAGAAATCAAGTATTACTCCTAACAAATCAAATATAAAGATCAATGTGAGGAAAACTCCTAAAAGGACTATTAGTATTGACTTTGATTCGGAAATAGAAATAGTGACTAATAACAGAAAAGAACAAAGAGAAGTCCAAAAAGAAAGATTGTTCACTAAAACTGACCCAAAGAAGAATTCTAAGGAGGATTTTTTAGAGGAGGGGGGGTCCACTTCTTTTCAGGGAACAAACAAATATGCTCCTCTGATAAGGAGGGATGCCTCATCAGAAAGGAAAAGAACAAGAGTAGAAGAAAAAGGGGAAGAAGAAGGGAAAAAGAAACATCTTAAAAAAAGCAAGAGATAGGTAATAACATCTTCAACCTAAGTTCAAAAATACTCAGTGAACCAGAAAAGTCGCTGATTGCAAAGGGGCTTAAGTTTGCTCCCACTGTGGGTCCCAGCAATTTCGGTCTTTTTGTGGACGCTCAAAGGTTCCTTAGAAAACTCACTATCAAAAAGTTTTTTAGAACAAAGGAGGTAGAGCAGAGAACATCTGACAACCTGAAAAGGGATTCAAATGATAATTGCTCAATAAATATTCCTCCTAAGACACCTATTTTAGTCCATTCTGGTCTTAAATTGCCCTCTATGTTTTATCCCAAATTTGCAAAGGGTAACAATTTGGAGGTATTTTCAAATTTGGTGCAAAAAGATTTTGAAAAATTAGTGGAAAAAGATAAAAGGTTTGACAACAATCTAACAAATTCTGAAAGAAAAGCTTTAAAAACTTTGCAGGAAGATACCTCTGTAGTTATAAAACAAGCTGATAAAGGGGGCGGAGTGGCTATACTAGATAGAAAAGATTATATCGCTGAATCCAATAGGATTCTGGGTGACAGCCACACTTATTTACCTTTAAAGAAAGATCCAACAGCAGATTTTTTAAAAGAACTTAAAATTCTGTTAGATAAAGGTAAAACGGAAGAAGTAATAAACATGGAAGAATACAATTTCTTATATAGAGATAACCCAGTTAGACCTATATTTTATTACCTTCCTAAGTTACACAAAAATATCTCTAACCCCCCAGGAAAACCTATTATTGCAGGCATAGATTCTCTAACGTCCCATCTATCTGCCTACATAGATGTTTACTTACAAAAATATGTGAAAGAACTCCCCTCCTACCTCAAAGATACTACTGATATTCTACGTATTTTAGATAAACAGGTTTGGGAAGAGGGATGGTATCTAGTGACATGTGACATCACGTCACTATATACCTGTATAAACCATAGAGACGGACATGAGGCAGTTGACAGAGCACTGTCCAAAGACTCAGAGATGCCAAACGAACAGGCCAATTTTATTCTGGATGGCATTAAATTCATCCTAGAGCACAACTACTTCATGTTCGAGGGTACATATTATCTACAAAAATGTGGTACCGCCATGGGCACAAAGTTTGCACCCAGCTATGCAAACCTCCTGATGGGTGCTTGGGAGGAAGACCACATATGGTCTGTTGCAGAGCTGGGTGAGAATTTGTGCCTATGGCGCAGGTATATAGATGATATCATTTTTGTTTGGAAAGGGGATGAAGATAGCCTCATTCTATTCACCCATTACCTTAATGATAATTTGTTAAATTTACATTTTACATGTGACTATAGTCAAGAAAAAGTGAACTTTCTAGACTTAGAAATTTTCATTGAGGATGGTCTTATTAAGACCAAGACCTTTATTAAGGGTGTTGATACTGCACCGACACACTTTATTCGAGCAAATACCCAGTATGTACCTTGCAGATACCTGGAATGCGCCGCTCCTCACCTCTGACAAGCCCCGTTGCTTTTGCCTTCCCAGCCTGGGTTCATGCCTGGCTGATGGGCGGCTGATCTGTAAAATGATAATGATTAGGATTTAATAGGCTGCAATGCTTCGCGTGTCTACCAGATGGCATAAATTCATGAATTGTAATGCAGTATATATATATATACTGTGCAGTATTGCAGCAGCGGGAATAAAATGCTTCAATCCCTGCTTGGAAAATACCTCAATGCACTCGGGCAGAAAACAGTCACAAACCTCAATACACCCGGGTATACCCGAATTCGTGGGACTAGCCGAGCTCGAATAAAGTGTGTCGCCAGTGTATTAACAACTACATATCTATGGACAGCTGTCATCATCCAAAATGGTTGGAAAATGTGCCATATGGGCAAATACGAAGAATTAGAAGAAATTGCACTGATGACAGCAATTTCTATAGCCAATCAGCCTTTTTACAAAATAGGTTTAAAGAAAAAAATTATGGGGATACAGTGATAAGAAATGCACTAGTAAAAGTAGAAAATTTAGAGAGGAAAAATCTGTTATGTGATAACAAAAAACAGTTGAGATCTAAGAATAACTTTGAGTTTTCATTTTGTACAAATTACAATAGCCAATCAGAAAAAATTTCAAAGATCATTCATAAACATTGGCATATTGTTAAAAATGACTCTGTACTGGGAGAAATTGTCCCAGATAAACCGACTGTAATTTTCAAAAGAGCCAAGGTTTTGAAGGATAAGTTAGCCCCTAGTGCATTGCAAAAAGTAAATCCAATTGCAAATAGGTGGCTAACACAAACTAAAGGCTTTTTTGGTTGTACTACGTGCACGGCCTGTAAACACAGGACTGATGATAAATTCGGTTATACATCATTTGTAACAGGAAAGCGGTTTAGTATTAAACAGCTTCTAACGTGTAAAACTGATCATGTAGTATACCTTGTGTCTTGCCCTTGTGGGCTACAATATGTGGGTCAAACTTCAAGAAAAGTACAAACACGCATACTTGAACATATTAGTAACATAAGGAGAGGTATCACAACACACTTTCTGTCTAATCATTTCATCCAAAAACATAATGGAGACACATCAGGTCTTAAGTTTACTGTTTTGGAGCAAGTGTTACCACATTGGAGAGGAGGGAATAGAATCATCTCTCTGAAAAAGAGAGAGAGTTTCTGGATATTCACCCTCAAAACACTTGTTCCCTTAGGACTTAATGTGGATTTCGAACTGAGTGCCTTCCTTTGAAGTTTTTGAGTAAAAGCTGTATAGAATAGTGCCTTCCTTTGAAGTTTTTGAGTAAAAGCTGTTTTTGAGTAAAAGCTGTATAGAATACTAAAGAGGGTAAGGATTTGTGAGGTTATGTTTACTATCACACTCATAATGTTTTTCTTCTTCTTTGTCTTTCTTTTGGAGATGCATCAATCGACGTTTTTAATTAAAGAAATGTGGGGAATATTTATAATTTTTAGTAAATATATAGCTATTTCTATTGAATTGGATGTGTTTACCATTCATTATATAATTTTTATTATGGATTTTTTAGTATATTATGTATTAAAGGTTAAATTGTATTTTAATATATTTGTATAAATTCTGTGGAGATCTGTTAGGGTGGTGAGTGTAAATCAATTACCCAATTAATTAGATCGTTATGTTGTGACCAATAGGGAGAAAGGTCATTATAAGTAGGAAGGGTATTTAAAGTATCCTCCTATGGGATTACGTCACTCCTGACGAAGCCGTCGATATTGCACGGCGAAACGCGTAGAGCGTAACCCTCAACACAACACCCTGAGGGAGACGATATCCAGCTGATGTTCCGGTGGCGCCAACTGTACCCGTGTAATTCGGAAGTGACGTATCGGCATCCAGCCTGCAGCTCCGGTGACGCCAACCACATCCGTGAAACCCGGAAGTGACGTATCGGCATCCAGCTTGCAGCACAGGACGAGTACCGGTGGAGAAGACGGACGCGTTGGAGGTTCACGAGGTCGCGACTCGGTGTATCATCTTTACCTGTAACAACGCCCGTTTTACTCCGGTATCTTGTAAGCCTTGATTTTAACCATTCCGGATAAATTCATATGGTCTTTTAATCTTTGGCTCTGTTGTCTCTCTTCGGGAATTTATTTCTCTCTTCTGTTGTTTATGGACATGTTCCTTATCCAATAGCCTTTTGCTCCTTGGAGCATTACCACATTTATATTGCCAAACAGTATACACTATGGTAGTTTGTATATTTTCCAGGTATTGACGCTCCCCTGATTCCATCCCACTATCTCGTTTGAGGACCTTGAAACAGTCCCAGAAGGGTTTGAGTGTCTTTACTTTTATTATTTTGCACGGTGAAGTTTATAATTATTATATTTGTTTATCACTGTTATTTGCACTGAAGTATAGCGTTAGAGCGCCATCTAATATATTGTGTATGTAAGTGTGCATCATGTAAGGCCTGTCAGCACAAATTGAAAGAAAAAACTAGCTTTATATGCCATAGAAATAAAGAGTCTTTCAAAATTAAGCAATACATAAATTGTCACACCGATTTTGTAATTTATATCCTCCAGTGCCCCTGCGGGCTACAATATGTAGGTAAGACATCAAGGCCTATTCGTACCTGCATTATCGAACATCTAAGCAATATTAGAAGGGGTATTTTAACTCATAGCGTCTCAAAACATTACGCCAAATACCATCAATCAAATCCAGATAGTCTGAGATTTACTGTGATCGAAAATGTTAAACAACACTGGAGGTGCCGTTCTAGAGAGGTGGATTTAAGTAAAAGGGAAATGTACTGGATTCACAAACTTGACACACTAATTCCACACGGTTTGAATTCAGACTTTGAAATCTTACCCTTTTTACATGACTAATACATTGGTAGTTAATTCTATACTGTGGACCCCTTTTTTGCACCTAAGCCTCTTTGCTGTGCCTGTTTTAAATATATATATTTAAAATAATTATAATATTAGGCTTTTTTATAAATCAGTGTTTTATTATATATATTTTTTTAACATGATATATTTTTTTTAACATAATAATATTTTTGAACTCACTTTATATTATTGTAAATTAAAAACACATTTTTCTATAAAACATTTTTGTATGAAAAACCAAATACGAATATCTAATTCTATATTTTCTGAGCTCTAAAGTAATCTATTGCTGAATCTCTCCTTGATTGATTGCTTATCAAACAGAACTCAACACCCCCTATCTGGGCTTTATTTACCTTTATCTCTAAATCTACCTCTAGTAGAATGAAATATGGTTGTATTGTATATTACTCTATGAATTTTCTATAAACTATTTATAGAAGATACAGTCCTATATACTAATATATGTTTTCTGTGTCTTTTCTCTCTCCCGACCCACGATGTTTTAAGTGTAACTTTTAAATAATTATGATATTTTATGATATATGAAATATATATATATATATATATATATATCTATTTTAAGCAATTCAGAACCTTTAAATAATTATCCCAACTATATGTATAAGAATTTTTTATTATGAATGTTATTAAAGATTGTACCATGTGTATTTGAACTATAAATTATAGCATGATAGTGAGTTTATGTTTTGAACCACAGAGACTTTTGTGCCTATGTAAAGGCAAACCTGTGGGTTAAATTATGTACTAACGAGCTCAATGAGATTGACAATGAGAAGCCAATTAGTTAACATCGTATAAATATATGACGCCCACACAATACGTCATGACGCTCCTGACGAAGCTGTATGCCACAGCGAAACGCGTAGAGCCAACTCATCAAGTTGCAGCTGCTTTGAAGAGAAGACTCCAGACGTTTGTATTCTCCCGCGGATCCTCTCCCAGCGCGTCACAATCTACCTCCACTGGATGCGGATAGACGCGAGAGGGAAGTGACGTCAGACGCTATTGCCGGCGGCACGACTGGAGATAGAGGAGGACGGGGAGACAACACTACAGTGGGCGCGAATATCGAGCGCTAAAGATACCTTTATGTGCATGGTTCTATTGTACAAAGTGTGAGTACATGTCTTAAACTCCTACCGTATATAAACCCTGTTTTTTGCAACCTGCACCATCGGGCTGTTTCTGCTTTCTGTCCACATATACCGAATTGGGACTCGAGTATTATCATCTCTGGATTATACTACCTGTGTGATGACCGAGTGGGGATAAAGTACACCTAAAAGAAATTTCAACACTCCCTTCCTATCTGACTGAGTCAGACAAAAGCGAATTTCCTTTATTGTTGCTGTAAGTAGGTTCTCCCCCAGAGCCAAGATTCACATCAAGTCTATATATAATCACAATACTGCACAATCATTGTTTTATATGTTTTTTATTTACATGGTGTATTCCTGACTGGATCGCTCACTTTCTACAACAAACCAAGACTTTAAGTGAAGTCATCATTTTTTTTTCTCGGCCAAAACACATGGTTTTCACGGCCCAATTAGGGCCGTGGGAACTATGACGAAAATGTGACGTCATAGGCCTTTAAAAGCCTATGTCGTCTCATTATGAAGCCAGACGCCGAGGAGGAAGGACCTCCGGAGAAGAAAGAAGACCAGGGCCGATGACGACAAGAAGACCCCGGAAAAGATACAAAGTAGAATACAGATGAAGATGGATTACAATAAGAAGACCCCTGGATTGCCGTGTTTTATTATGTTATGGTTTTTATTTTATGGTTTATTATTTTATGGGGTCCTGTGCGTGGATTGGTTCGAGAGTAAGCTGTTTAACGGGAGTCAGTGAGTGGGTCAAGTAATGGTAAGTGAACTAAAGAAATTTATTTTATTTAACTTGTTAATTTTTTTAAAAGCTTTTTTAACATGTGTATTTATTTATTTTTGGTATATCATTTCTTGCCACTGTATGTATGTATGTATGTATGTATGTCTAGATTGATATATACATACAGGGTAAGAAATGATGTTGTTTTAAAAGCTTGATTTGCTGGGTTTTAAATTAATTTGGCTATGCTGCTATGCATAAATGTGGGTATAATGTATTGTAAAATTAGATAAATGTAATTGTTGCTATTGTATGGTGTAGTTTTGGTCAGGGTGAGGCTTGTTTTTGTATATTGTATTCTTTTTGGGACTTATATTTTTTCACAGCATAACTTGTTCTGTTCAACGCTTGAATTTCTTAATTGTTTAATTGTTAGGGATGGAATGTAAATGCTTTAGGGAATGTAATTAATGAATGCTAATTGATTTATGTTTACTGGATTGGTTTAAATAGTATACTTGTTTGGATGTATTGGTATTTTGTTTTGAATATGTTATTGTTAACATTCATTTGCAGAATGTATATGGTGCATAAATTGTATGCATCATATATACAATGTAAATGCAATGTTTTGATTGTCATTTGAGGTTTTTGATTGGCATTTGAGGATTTTGTTTGGAAGATCAGATTGGATTCTTAAAGGTAATGGATTTTATTGTAGTGTGTCTGTATGGAGAAGTGTTATTTGTAGTACAGCATGTTTTTTATAACCCTTCTACATTTATTTGTATATTGGTTCATCATGTGTGTCTATATATATATATATATATATACAAATATATATATAGTTGCATGATGAAGCCACTGTACAAATGAATGGGTGAAGGGTGGGTATCGTGCCAGTGTGGCTTAACCCCTTAATTACCTTTGCGGTTAATATCTGATAATGTGTTTAAGGGGTTAATTGATATCTTAATGTAATTGCAATGTATTGGCTTTGTATTGGCTATGTATTTGGTGGGCAACGAAAGACAAGGATGTTGCTGGCGACGGGGGGCTTCTTATTGATGAGGTCAGTAGTACTTTATTTATTTTAATATGCTCGTTAATGTGTTTAATAATGGGCAAATAATCTATTATCCCTATCCATGGGTGACACCTGCAGGGATGAAGCGGTGGCCTCACATCTGTGGGAGAAGCTCGGACCCGTAGTCTGCGGGGATGAAGCGGTGGTCCCACATCCGTTGGGGCACCGCAGACCTGTAGTGAGCACTCGTGAGTTCCCCAGACCCCCGTGGGAACCACCCGAGGCCCTGCAGACACCTGTGGGTCTGACCCGGGGCTCCCAGACATCTGTGGGCCTAACGTGGGGACCCAATTGTGGCCCACGGTGACCCAAGGAGACCACCTGGTGGCCATGGCGCTTGGCGGGACCCACCAACAGGCCTCCAGAACCTGTTTGAAACAAGCTGCTGGTACCCTGTAGGTCTGTCAGGTGCACCGCCAGTCCGCCGGGGACTCGCGTGGGGCTGGGTTAAGAACCCTGTATGTAAAAGGATAAATCATGTATTTATGGGTGGGCACAGGGGGTGGGTAATGTATTTAATAACTAGAATAATGTTTATTGTGGGGCAGTGTATTGTTTTTATTGTGGGTACTGGGGGTGGGGGGAGGGGGTATTGGCCCCAACGGTATGTGGGTAGGCCTCCCTTGTGGGTTGTGGGTGAGGGTGGTTAGGTCTCATGGGGTGGGGGGTTAGTTGGTAGGGTATGTAGGCCTCCCGAGTGGTGGGTGAGGGTGGGTTAACCCCTTAATGACTGTAGCAGTTAATAAACGCTATGGTGATTAAGGGGTTAGGGGACATTACATTGGATGTTTTCATTCTTGTGTCTGTTTTGCAGCAGAGGAGGGGGCATGGGCAGGATGAAGAGGAGAATGGCCTTCATCGTGGCAGCCGGACATGGGTGAGTACGATATGTATTTAATGTATTTGTTGGTTTTTATGTATTTCAAATGGGCACATTCACTATTATCCATTTGTGGATAATAATAATTGTGGCCATTACTATACTGTATGTGTTAAGGGGGGGGGTTATTTCTTTAGAAGTATGTATGTGTTTTGACATTAATTTGGGGGGGGGCACATAATTGGTACTGCAGGCCTGCGGGTAACACCGAGGGCCCCCGCCGGCCTATAGTATCATTGATGTGCATATATGTGTATGTTAGGCGTTGTTGGGGTTATATATATATATGTATATATATATATATATATATATATAGGACAAACAAAGAAAGAAAGCAGCGCCTCTAGAAGTGTATGATTAAAATATCTAGAAATTTATAGTGCTGGTGATTACTCAAATAAATATTGGAGGAAAGTGAATTGAATTGAATAATTGGTGAATATTAATGAACTACTCTAATAATGTGATGGCACATGGATTGACTAGATGCCTGTGCATAATAACAAGGGAAAACTATGAACAAACAATAGCATAACAGTCAAAATAAAATACATGTAAAATATACATAAAAATACACATAAAATAAACGTATAAGCAGGAAAAAGAGGGTAAAAACCAGTCCTCAAAATGATAGTCCAATGCAGAAAATGGAAGCTGGTACAAGGGTTCTCCGGCTGCTCTCAGAATGGACAAACCACGTCCATAGGAAATCTACAGAGAAAAAAGAGGAGAGAGCGCACGCCCCATAGTGTAAAACTGTATATTTAATGAGGGTAAAGGGAGGAAGGGGGGTAAGAAATGCACTCACAAAAGTACAGATTAGAATAGCATTGTGTGATAATAATCACCACAATCCGGTTGCTGCGCTCCGTCCTGGGGGAAACCCCGATCACAATCAGGATAAGCCACAGTCCCAGCAGATGTCCAGGGCCAGTGGATGTTGTAGAAATGTCCAAGTATCATGGAAAGTGGCTCCTTGCTTGCAGGCCTCTATAGTGCCAGCGCTTGGATCGGTTCACTCCAGCGCTCCGTGATGACGTAATGTCAATGCGTCCAACGTGATGACGCTCCCTGATGCGTTTCGTCACTCACGGGTGACTTTCTCAAAGGGTAGTAGGGAGGAGTGACACGGCCATCATTTATATACACATACTAATACTGATAGTTCCGTGGACAGCCCCTACTCAGCTGAAAGACACTTGGTGCAATCAAGGCTAGTAACAACAATTAAACACATTAAAATTGGCCTAATTATATTGGAGGAGACTGAAAAAAGAATATATAACACATAGCACAACCCATATGACTTATACCACAATACTAAGAGTAATATATGTAAAAAAAAAATATATATATAGTATATGCAAAACTTATGATAAAAACCATATATATAATATAATATTGGCTCATGCATTACAATATAAAGTCATATTAAGCATTCAAATATACCATATATACAACAATATTTCTCATATTGAAAATAAAACAATATCATAATAATTAATATCATTTATTACAAAAAAAAATTTTTTTATATATAATAAAATACAAAAGAATACAAAGGAAAATATAAAAGAATATTGTCAACATCAAATATGTATTGACTCATGGTGTAGATTGAAGATCATTATGCCACGAATAAAGCGAGATGTAACAGATATATTAAATACATAGTTTGCCTATATTAAACCATGAATTAACATGAATGACAATAATCATAACAACCTATGAATGTGATCAATTAACTTAATAACAAGTGGTGAAGGTTAGGGTAAAATTCCCAGTGTTGTGAATTCTGTGATCATCTTTTAATCTATACATAAGTGATTAAAAATGGATAGATAATTAAGTGTGCACCATAACTAAAAATGAACTCTAACCCCAACTTACATAAACTATGATACAAAATGTAAATGTGTGTGTGTGTGTGTGTGAATATATATATAAAAAATATATTGAAGATAAATAATAATAAAATATTATGATTATATAATTATAATATGCTATTGTGTAAGTGGGTGATTTAATTTTAGTTAAATATTTAAATTTCAGATCTAAAAGTGTCTAATGTCAACTAAGTGTGAAAATGTGATAAAAATGTGACCTAATAAACTTGTAAAATGTGATGGAGATGATCTAACCATAGAACCCATATATGAAATACTGCTGCGACACACTTTATTCTAGCAAATAACCAGTTTGTACCTGGCAGATACCTGGAATGCGCCGCTCCTCACCTCTGACAAGCCGCGTTGCGTTTGCCTTCCCAGCCACGGTTCATGCCTGACTGACGGGCGGCTGATCTGTTAAATGATAATGATCAGGATTTAATAGGCTGCAATGCTTCGCGTGTCCACCAGATGGCATAAATTCATGAATTGTAATGCAGTATATATTTACAGTACTCTATATACACAGTATATATATATATATATATATATATATATATATATATATATATATATATATATATATATATATATATATACTGTATAACAACAACCCCTATAACCCCTAACATACAGTACTGTACACATACAGTACTGTATATGCACATACATAAATGATACTATGGGCCGGCGGGGGCGAGATGTGTTTGCAGCAGAGAGAGATCCGCTGCTCTCTCTCTGCGCAAACATCGGCACATTAAAATTATTTTAAATACATTTTTATTTATAGTGTAGATGTGCAGGGGGTCTCGGGAGCTGAACCGCACTGGTTTCAGGTCCGGGGACCCCCTGCTCCCCGAGATACAGACCCCTTTATGAGGTGCCGGTATCCCTCTGCGTTTAAAGGTCCCGATCACGTGATCGCGGCCTGTAAACCAAGCAGAGCAGAGGTATACCGGCACCCCCTAAAGGGGCCTGTATCTCGGGGAGCAGGGGGTCCCCGGACCTAAAACTACAGCGGTTCTGCTCCAGAGACCCTCTGCACATGTACAGTATAAATAAAACACATATATAAATAAACACTCGTTCTTTAATATTATTAAAAATACAGAAATGCTGCTTCATTACCATAGCGTATAGCCGCTAAGGCAATGAAGGGGTTAACCCACCGTGCCCGCTTTATTGTGGGTAGCGGGGGTGGGTGAAGGGGGTATTTGGCCCTTGGTGTGAGTTTAGGACTTGCGGGGGAGTTGCGGGTGCACTTAACCCCTACACGACCGTAGCAGTTAATACCGCTACGGTCATGAAGGGGTTAAGCCCTCCCGCTACCCCCCCGCAAGCCCTAAACAAGCACCGTTGGGGTAATACCCCCTTCACCCACCCCCGCTACCCAAAATAAAAAAAAACTCACACACAGCAGCCGCCAAAAAATAAATAAATAAATCTAAATAAATAAATAAATAAATGACTATAAATAAATACATTTGAAATACATTTTTATTTATAGTGTAGATGTGCAGGGGGTCTCCGGAGCTGAACCGCGTTGGTTTCAGGTCTGGGGACCCCCTGCTCCCCGAGATACAGACCCCTTTATCAGGTGCCGGTATCCCTCTGCGTTTAAAGGGCCCGATCACGTGATCTCGGCCTGTAAACCAAGCAGAGCAGAGGGATACCGGCACCCCCTAAAGGGGCCTGTATCTCGGGGAGCAGGGGGTCCCCGGACCTAAAACTACAGCGGTTCTGCTGCGGAGACCCTCTGCACATGTACAGTATAAATAAAACACATATATAAATAAACACTCGTTCTTTACCTTAGCGGCTATGCGCTTTGGTAACGAAGCAGCATTTCTGTATTTTAATAATATTGTACAGTGAGCAGGGGGTTCCCTGAGCCAGAAATTAATGCTCAGGGACCCCCCCTGCTCCTGCACAATATTATTAAAAATACAGAAATGCTGCTTCATTACTATAGCGGATAGCCGCTAAGGCAATGAAGGGGTTAACTCACCGTGCCCGCTTTATTGTGGGTAGCGGGGGTGGGTGAAGGGGGTATTTGGCCCTTGGTGTGAGTTAAGTGCTTGCGAGGGGGTTGCGGGTGCACTTAACCCCTTCACGGCCATAGCAGTTAATACCGTTACGGTCATGAAGGGGTTAAGCCCTCCCGCTTCCCCCCCGCAAGCCCTAAACAGCCACCGTTGGGGCTAATACCCCCTTCACCCACCCCCACTACCCACAATAAAAAAAATACACACTCCCTCTTGGCGTCCCTCCCCCACCCCCGTCGCCCAACCCAACCAGGGGACTTTGTCGGAATCCACTAGCCTAAACCCAGCCAGTGCGGGATCCCCCCCCTGTCAGATACCCAGGGGCGAAGATCACGAGACTGCGGTACGGGTACCAATGTCACGTGACCCATGTTCTGATACCTGTTTTTTCTTTGTTATTTGTCTATATGTTCCCCTCCCCACCCCCCTTTTGTGTCAGCCCTCCCTGGATGTCAATCCCAGAAACAAAGGCTTGGTTCACGGAGAGAGAGAAGCGGGAGACTGATCGGCGAAAAAGACATCAGAAGACAGGATACCAACCTGTCCAACAACGGCGGTTACGTAGATGGTTCACGATATACGGCTCAGATGAGTAATGAGATTATTATGGTTTCACATAATGTGAAGGGGTTCAACAGTCCCGTTAAGCGGAGAATTGCCTTTAGGGAATATATCCGGCGGAAGGCCGACATTATTTTCCTACAGGAAACTCATTTTTCCTGCGTAAACCACCCGAAATTTCTAGATAAGAGCTATAAAACATTCCACCTGGCATCGGCGAATGTCAAAAAGAGGGGCGTAGCAATTATCACGCACAACAGGCTTGCCCTGACCATAGATAAGCAATACTCTGACCCACAGGGTAGATTCTTAATCTTAACGGGCACGATACAAAATCAACAGGTAACACTAGCGTCAGTATATGCCCCGTGCGAACAAAACCCCGTTTTCTTTGAACAGTTTTTTTCCATATTACATAAAATGGCTAGGGGAAATACCTTCCTCGCTGGGGACCTGAACCGCACACTGGACCCTGACCTTGACAGATGCACCCAACCTAACACTACCCACAGACAGGACATATTAACCCTACGCAAGGGCCTTCAAGACTGTCAGTTGACGGATATCTGGAGAGAGCAACACCCGGTGACTCGAGAATATACTTTCTACTCACATCCCCATGACAGATATAGCCAAATAGACTACTTCCTAGTATCAAACAGGGTGGTTCCAGTGGTGGGCCACACAGAGATTCACGAGATCTCGTGGTCCGACCATGCGCCTATAGAGCTGAGGTGCACGATTGTAGGGCTGGACAGACCCGGAGCAAACTGGAAGCTCAATGAGCTTCTTCTTAAGGCCCCTGCTACCGAAAGGGTGATACGTGACCGGATAAAAGATTTCTTTAGAGAAAACAAGGGAAGCGTACAGTCGCAGGCCACGCTTTGAGAAGCCCATAAGGCTACTCTTGGGGGTTCCTTATGAATATAGCTGGTAAGCGGAGATGAGAGAAAGCTTCTAAAATACATGAGGTGCAGGCGAGATTGACACTTCTCACTGCACAACACTCCGCGGACAAAAACCAGAACACGTGGCAAGAATTGTTATATACCAAGGCGGCCCTTAATTTGGTGATATCATCCCAGGCCGAGAAGGAGTTAGCTTGGTCCAAACGCAGATTTTATGAAAAAGCCAACAAGCCAGATACCTTACTAGCCAACAAGCTCCGAAACAAGCTTCCAAACTTTCGGATAGCGGCAATTAGAACCCAGCAGGGTGATCTTACCTCTGATCCGAAACAAATAGTGGAAGCATTCCGGAAATACTATGCTACACTGTATGATGGAGATAAGGTCACCCATAACCAAAAAACATCGGCTGCCCTAAAGAGGTTTCTGTCTGAGGCACAGCTTCCGACCCTGGGCAGGGTTGAGAAGGAGGCCCTGCAGGGTGATTTCACCCTGGAAGAGATCACAGAGGTAATTAAGTCCCTCAAACCAGCCAAGGCCCCAGGACCTGATGGATACTCAAATTTATACTATAAAATTTTTTGTAAGACCCTAGCCCCTCATCTTCTGAAGTTATTTAACGGGATCCTGGAGGGGGAGCCCTTCCCGGCCCAGATGCTCCAGGCGTCTATCTCGGTGATCCACAAGCCTGGTAAGGACCAGGCAGACTACAAGAGCTACCGGCCAATCTCCCTGATTAATTCGGACATAAAAATCTTCTCCAAACTATTAGCAAACAGGGTGGGTAGTGTCCTTCCAGGCCTGATACATCCGGATCAAGTAGGCTTTATTGCAGGTAGACAGGCGGCAGATAACACCAGACGGATAATTGATCTGATAGATTTGGCAAAAAAAAAACATATTCCGTCCATGGTGTTGAGTCTGGATGCCGAGAAGGCATTCGATCGTATCGATTGGTCTTACCTCCGAGAGACGCTGGGGGTGTTTGGGTTTGGAGGCCGCCTTCTTGAGGCAATAATGGCCCTATACTCAGGACCCACAGCGAAAGTACGGCATCAGGGCTTCCCTTCCGAGCTATTTAATATCCGAAGTGGAACTCGCCAGGTTTGCCCGCTGTCCCCTTTACTTTTTGCCCTTTGTATCGAACCCCTCGCAGCCCACATTAGATTAAGCCCTAATATATCAGGAATCCAAATGGGGGGACAGCATCACAAAGCTGCGCTATATGCAGACGACGTGATTCTGACCATCTCTAAACCGCTGACAACCCTGCCCAATGTCTTTGAGATCTTGGGCGCCTTTGGCGGGATTTCAGGGTTCAAGATTAACCAGGCCAAGTCTGAGGCGCTCAACATCAATCTACCTAAACCAATCGAAAAATTATTAGAACTAAATTTCAATTTTAAGTGGCAATCCTCCGCTATCAAATATTTAGGGGTATATATCACCAGGGATTATAATACTCTATATAAGGCAAATTTCCCCAAGATGATGAAGAAGCTCAAGGAGGATCTCAGGGTGTGGGCGGGGTACGGGATATCATGGTTCGGCAGAATTCATAGCGTGAAGATGAATTTACTGCCCAAAATGTTATATCTGTTTCAGACCCTACCAATACCTTTAATTAAATCTGAGATCCAAGCCCTTCAAGCTCACATCATCCAATTTATTTGGAACAAAAAACGCCCACGAATTGCAAAAAGCCTACTGACAAAACCAGTAGTAAAAGGAGGACTTTCGGTACCTTGCTTGGTGGCGTACTATAAAGCGGCACAATTAGGCCAAATCATTCAATGGCACGCGGACCCCACAAACAGAAGATGGACAGAGCTAGAAAGGGAATGTTGTGCTCCAGTGGCACTTCAAGATCTGATCTGGCTACCAAAACAATGCAAGAAAGGCATGGGGACTCCGCTCTGCGCTGTGGCGAACTCCTTAGCGGTCTGGGAGACATCTAAATTTAAAGCTAACTTAACCACCCCCCACACATTAATGACCCCCCTATGGGGCAATCCGGACTTTGCTCCGGGGCTGTCGAGTGATAAATTTGTAAAGTGGACGCAGGCAGGGTACAACCGATTAAAGGACCTGGGGGTAAGGGATCTATCAAGACGTTCGATTGGTTCAAAGAGGCATCAAATTTCCCAAATTCAGAATTATTTAGATTCCTCTAGGTCAGGGCATTTTATAACAAATTTCCTGTTCGTCCTGCACGAACTAATTTTGAACAGCTGTGCTCCAGACCAACGGACACACGGGGACTGACATCTCGGATGTACAGAGAGGTAGTCTGTCCGGCTGGTAAGGACTCCCCCCGCCTACGATACATGCGACTGTGGGAGACAGAGCTAGGGGAGACTTTAGAGGACGATGACTGGAAATACATATTGCAAACTGCAGCGAAAAGTTCAATATGTGTCACATTAAAGGAGAACGCATATAAAGTCCTCATGCGGTGGTACCACACCCCAGTTAAATTATCTAAATTTGTCAGAGGTTATTCGCCGCTCTGCCCTAAACAGTGCGGAGAATTAGCTGACCTTAAACACATGCTGTGGTCTTGCCCAAGGGTGGTCCCGATTTGGGAAAAAATTCGAAATTGGCTGCAAGGGATGCTCGACTTAGAGATCCCCCTGGACCCGTTGCTGTTCCTTGTGGGCTGCCGGCCCCAGGGCATGTCTAGAACAACACATAAATTGGTCATGCATTTCGCGACCGCCACCCGATGCGAGATCGCAGCATTGTGGAAGCAGAATGAGATCCCATTTATCCCCAAAATCAGGAACCAAATTTGGCACGTCTTCCAGATGGAACAGTTGACGAGTTGGGTCAACGACTCTGGCACTAAATTTCTAAAAGTTTGGGGCCCGTGGCTGGAACAAACCAACAACCCAGGGGTGGACGCCGCCTCATTTTTTCACTAATAGTATGAAAAATGCATTCTCCTTGGATGGGACAGACGGGACATGGACGTAGGGACGTTATTTAGAGCCACCCACACGCTACAATGAGCAACAGGTCTTTTAAAGTGAATCTCCAGCTACTTGTGGTCGCTTCATCCCCTCTCCAGAGCATCGCAAGAGCGCCCACCCCCTCTTCCCCCTCCACCTTACGTCTCCTCCCCAGTCCTGTAAGTCGAGTACGTCTTGTCTTAAATCCCTAATTGGGGTTCGTCTGGTGCTGTCAGTGTCGAAAACTGTTTTCTCATAAAAAAAGTGGTTTGACCATAATGTACGCCCATGGGCGGTGCGTGTCTGTAGATCTGATTTCCACGAATAAAAATGAAAGTTTAAAAAAAAAAAATACACACACAGCAGCCGCCAAAAAATAAATAAATAAATCTAAATAAATAAATAAATAAATAAATGACTATAAATAAATACATTTGAAATACATTTTTATTTATAGTGTAGATGTGCAGGGTGTCTCCGGAGCTGAACCGCACTGGTTTCAGGTCGGGGGACCCCCTGCTCCCCGAGATACAGCCCCCCTTTGTGAGGTGCCGGTATTCCTCTGCTTGGTTTTAAGGTCCCGATCACGTGACCGCGGCCTGTAACCCAAGCAGAGGGATACCGGCACCCCCTAAAGGGGCCTGTATCTCGGGGAGCAGGGGGTCCCCAGACCTAAAACCAAAGCGGTTCAGCTCCGGAGACCCTCTGCACATCTACACTATCAATAAAAATGTATTTTAAATGTATTTATTTATATTCATTTATTTATTTATTTATTTAGATTTATTTATTAATTGTGCTGCTCTGCTGTGTGTGAATTTTTTTTATCGTGGATAGTGGGGGTGGGTGAAGGGGGTATTAGCCCCATCGGTGGTTGTTTAGGGCTTGTGGGGGGGTAGCGGGTGCACTTAACCCCTTCACGACCGTAGCGGTATTAACTGCTACGGTCGTGAAGGGGTTAAGTGCACCCGCAACCCCCCCGCAAGTCCTAAACTCACACCAAGGGCCAAACACCCCCTTCACCCATCACCGCTACGCACAATAAAAAAAATTCACGCACAGCAGCCCCACAATTAATAAATAAATCTAAATAAATAAATAAATACATGAAGAGAAATAAATATATACTGTATATATATACTGTATATATACAGTATATATATAATAACAATCCCTATACATATACAGTATATACTGTGTATATATATTGTGACATAGTCCAAAGATGTTAGGCAGCTTTCTGCCCCATTTTAGGTCAGAAAGTGCAGGAATAGTTAAAAATGATCCGTTCCACAGCTTCCCATTAACGCAGGCAGCTGGATGGAAAATCCAGACCACAGATTATAATGGCTCTAGTTCTCCCTCACCTGCTCTTCTAATCACATGCACAGGTATTTAGAGCAGAGAGGTTTTGCATTTCACTCTCTCTCCTTAGAGGCTGGGGGTATCGCTGCTCCCCTGTTTCCAGTGTCGGGGTTGACGGGCCCTCCACGTATCACAGTACCAGATGATTTGCCTGGACACCACAAGCAGATAAGACAAAACAAATGGTTTCTGCTGTTGCTAAAAGACTGTGCTGTATCTTGTGACCCTAAATGAGAGAGCATTGTTTTAAGCTGGGGAACCAGTTTAGTTGGCCAGCAGCTGTTAGAGAGACTGATTCTGATGTGTAGTTAGATCCCTGAAAGGGATAGGATTTTGCTTATATGATTTTGGTTTTATTTCTTGAAATAACAGTGTGGGAAATATTGTAACACTGAAATATGTGAACTGCTGAATGAAAGTATCTGAGTACCTCTAACCTTCACATGTTAAAGCTGCAGTACCTTACTTGGATGAAAATAAAGCAGGCAGAAGCCTGAGTTAAGCAGCATAATACTTTGCATGATCCTGTTTGTTGTATAATTAACCCTAGAAGACTGTGTCGGGAAGAACCCAGACAGACGTCAGCACTACAAAAAAGGGGCGTTTGTCACATATGGTGGAGAATGCGGGGCGACACTAAAAAGTCTGTGGGTTTGCAAAGAAATGCGGGGGTTTAAAATGGCCGCCCAGCTGAACTAAAGTACAGATTCTATGAGTGAAGTCTGTCCCACTGTGTATATCAGTTGTGCTTCTAGCATACACAGAGAATGTGCGAAGTGTGGATGCAATAGCACCCTGAACCCAAACAGAAAACCAAAATGTTTTGCTGAAGAAAAAAAAAAAAATTGCATCTAGCAAGTGCTGTTTGTAAAGCTAATGCCTTTTGCTGAAGTGAGTGAAATTGCAGCTAGCAGATTGTCCCTGCCGGGTTTCTAAAATGGCCGACGTGAAATGTTTGTTTTGTAATGTACATAATCATGAAAAACAGTGTCCCTTCAGGCCATACGATGATGATGATGATGATGACGACTCATATGTGGCCCCTGGAGGAGAGCCGTACCCACAGATGAATTTAGTATGCTGGGCCTGTCATAAAGTAGGTCACATGGAAGATGTGTGCCCCAAAATTTTCAAAGACAAACAGCTGCAAAAACAAGCAACGCCCTATGAGTGCAAGCAAGATGTGGAAGCTGATACCAGTGAGCGTGTGCCCAGTACCACTGATATCTCTGGAGCTAATAAAGCAAAAAGAAAGAAGAAAAAGAAAACTGTTCCTCAAGTCACAGGGGAAGTGACCGAGCCACTTGAACCTGCGCTGTCAGGACATGCGTCAGAAAGGCGCCGAGATGTGCTGCAGACCGGAGTGACTAGCAGAATTGTCACGGGAACAGTGGCAAAGGAAAAGGAGGAGCAGAGGGAAGCTGAATCCTTGAACCAGGATAAAGAGGCTTTGGTTTCTGCACTCCAAGCTGCCCGCCATGATTATGAAGTCCTGCGGCAGGGATTGATGAAGGAGCGAGAATGTTGGAAGAAGGAACAAGAATCTAACAATAAGGTGCGAGAATGTTGGAACAAGGAGCGAGAAGCGAACGCCGAGTTACAGAGGTGTATACTTCCAGCTTTACAAGAGCACGAGACTTTGAAGAAAACAGAGTCTCTCTTACGGAGTGAGCTGGAAGAGGTGACGACTAGTCTGAAAAAGGCCAACACCGTAATTGCCACCATAGAGGAAAAACAGATTAAGTCTGACAAATCGATTGCTATCCTAAAACAGAAATACGGGAAGGCTCTGCAAGAGGTTCACACGCTCAGCACAGAGGTGCAAAACTCACTCCTGGAGGGCCACGGTCTGAACACAGAGCTGGGAATATTGAAAGAAACCTATGAGAATGCCCTGAGTAATTTAGAGACTGTAAAGAGAGAGAATGTAATTCTGAAACAGAAAAATTTAGACTTGACTGACCAGATCAGTGAAGGTGATAAGAAGCTTCACCAAGCAGCAAAAGTGGAGAAGCAATTGATCCAGGAAAAGCTAGAAATACAGGAAGAGCTGCAGAAGCAGATGGCTGAGCGCGAGATACAGTGCGCCGAAATGGAGGAGGTGTCCGTCCGTCAGGTGGTCTGCCTGACATTGCGCTATGAAAGCGAGATGGCCGATATCCACAAGCAGCTGGACCACACGGCAAATGAGGGGGCCCGGCTGCTGCTGGAGCTGAACAAGACCCGAGAGGAGCACCTGCAGCTGCAGGTCAAGAATAGAAAAAATGAAACAGAGTTAAACTTTGCTCTGAAACAAATGACAGACATGGAGTCGCAACTCAACTCCAAAGAAGTTGAATTAGCAGCTGCACTGAGTGGAAAAAGAAATAAAGGACAGCAACAAAGACGCTACCAGGACATGGGAGAAGCTGCTAAAGTGGTTCAGTCGGGCTATCAATCCTACCTCCTAACCAAGCAAGCTGTACGTTCCTATACACTTAAAGTCAATGTCCTCACTGATGACAAAGAGGAAGGAGAAAGAATTGACTTTGATTGTGCTGCTGTTATTCCAGAAACAGATAGGCACCCTCCTGAGAATATTCTCCCTGATATGGGATTCAAAAATCCAGATCCTCAATTTCATTTACGTTGTCCAGAAGATTATCAAACTAGTGAACGCAGCCAGGCCACCACAGAAGATGTTTTAGCCAAGTGGGTGGCAGTTCCTGAAAACACAAACTTGTTGACAGATCCTGATGACGTTGTTAATATGGACTACGTTTGTACAGAGGCAACTAGGTCTTCAAAACGCAAAGGCCTGATAATGGCCCCAAAAGGGAAATCAAAGATTGAAAAGAAAAAGCAACGAAGGTCAACACGGCGCCTGAATAGTTCCAGATCTCGCCACTCTGTACCATACTGTGGAGCCAAGGAGAATCCGGACCGAGGGTCTCGTCAGTGGCTGAAGAAACAGTCCAGTCATTTGCAGGCTGCAGCGGGTGTTGAAATAAAGTCAGAGGGTGTAATGGACTGGAAGTCAAGAAAAAAAAAAAAAAGGAAAAATGTTTGGGAACTGACCGATTTTTATGTTATACGAGTGGACTATGTCACTACTACAGTATATGCTATACTATGCCTTTAGAAAAGCATTTTTGTAAATATTGCAATGTTGTATTTTTTTTTTACTCTTCATTGAAAATGTAGGTAAAACTACAAATTAATATACAGGGTTGATGGCCCTTAAGATTACAAGGCTGTAGTATAAGAAAAAAAAAATAGTGGTAGCTTACAATATAGAATAAAAATGCCCTTTTCGGTTGGTAAATATATAATGAAGTTCATATTCGTGTCATGTGAATACTTAATATTGTACTGAGGAGTTAGCTCAAGTATTTCAGGTAGGACGCTCACCCCAGTGAGGTCCATGGCCGCTCACCCCAGTAGGTGTGAGCTGGGGAGGGGGATATGTGACATAGTCCAAAGATGTTAGGCAGCTTTCTGCCCCATTTTAGGTCAGAAAGTGCAGGAATAGTTAAAAATGATCCGTTCCACAGCTTCCCATTAACGCAGGCAGCTGGATGGAAAATCCAGACCACAGATTATAATGGCTCTAGTTCTCCCTCACCTGCTCTTCTAATCACATGCACAGGTATTTAGAGCAGAGAGGTTTTGCATTTCACTCTCTCTCCTTAGAGGCTGGGGGTATCGCTGCTCCCCTGTTTCCAGTGTCGGGGTTGACGGGCCCTCCACGTATCACAGTACCAGAGGATTTGCCTGGACACCACAAGCAGATAAGACAAAACAAATGGTTTCTGCTGTTGCTAAAAGACTGTGCTGTATCTTGTGACCCTAAATGAGAGAGCATTGTTTTAAGCTGGGGAACCAGTTTAGTTGGCCAGCAGCTGTTAGAGAGACTGATTCTGATGTGTAGTTAGATCCCTGAAAGGGATAGGATTTTGCTTATATGATTTTGGTTTTATTTCTTGAAATAACAGTGTGGGAAATATTGTAACACTGAAATATGTGAACTGCTGAATGAAAGTATCTGAGTACCTCTAACCTTCACATGTTAAAGCTGCAGTACCTTACTTGGATGAAAATAAAGCAGGCAGAAGCCTGAGTTAAGCAGCATAATACTTTGCATGATCCTGTTTGTTGTATAATTAACCCTAGAAGACTGTGTCGGGAAGAACCCAGACAGACGTCAGCACTACAAAAAAGGGGCGTTTGTCACAATATATATATACTGTATATATACATACATACATATACATACATATATATATGTAAGTTGGTACTTACAGTATATATTGATTTTTGTTTACTTGATTGGTTAAAATAGTTGACTTGTTTGGAAGTGTTTGTATTTACTGGTACAGTAGCTTGCAATGATATTGTTAACATTCATTTGCAGAATGTATATGGTGCATAGATTTTATGCATCATTTATACAATGTAAATGCAATCTACTGTGTGGATTGGAATGTTATGTTTTATATTGTAAGATCAGTTAGGATTATTAAATGGATTATTATTATTGTCTGTATGGAGAAGCGTTATTTGTAGAACAGTATGATTTTGATAACCATTCTACATGTATTTGTATATTGGTTCATCATGTGTGTGTATATACTGTATGTATATATATATATGTATGTATATATATGTTAACAATATCATTGCAAGCTACTGTAGCAGTAAATACAAACACTTCCAAACAATTCAACTATTTTAACCAATCAAGTAAACAAAAATCAATATATACTGTAAGTACCAACCAGAAAACAGAATTTAAAACCAAAGCTAACCCTTACAATACCAAGGATTGCATCTATCTAATTGTAAAAAACAGTATACATTATACACACATTGAAGCATTGCAATAAACAACATACAGTACAGTACATCCCCTGTATCTCCCTGCCTTCAGTGTAATCTGTTTAAAGCCCCCTCCCCCCTAATGTTTCTGTTAAACAGATTACACTGAAGGCAGAGAGATTTAAAGCCCCCTCCCCCCTAATGTTTCTGTTAAACAGATTACACTGAAGGCAGAGATATTTAACAGAAACATTAGGGGGGAGGGGGCTTTAAACAGATTACACTAAAGGCAGAGAGATTTAAAGCCCCCTCCCCCCTAATGTTTCTGTTAAATCTCCCTCCCTGCCTGCATTGCTGTGAGTGCAGTGTATGTAAATGTGGGGAGGGGGGGGACCCAATGTGCATACTGTGAGGTCTAACCACCCTCACCCCCTAAACACATACCGTTACCCCCCCCCCCCATCCTGGCCATGGCCCCTCCACTTCTGCAAAACAGACACAAAAATTAAAACATACAGTACAAAGTAATGTCCCCTAACCCCTTAATCACCATAGCGGTTATTAACCGCTACAGTCATTAGGGGGTTAACCAACCCTCACCCACCACTTGGGATGCCTACATACCCTCCCACACTAACACCCCCCGTGAGGCCTAACCACCCAGTCAGTACCCACAAGGGAGGCCTACCCACATACCGTTGGGGAAACACCCCCCCACCCCCAGTACCCACAATAAAAAAAGTACAATGACCCACAAAAAACAGCATTATATTTATTAAATACATTACCCACCCCCTGTGCCCCCCCATAAATACAAGATTTATCCTTTTACATACAGGGTTCATAACGCAGCCCCACACGAGTCCCCGGTGGGCTGGCAGGGCACCTGGACAGACCTACAGTTTACCAGCAGCCCTTTTTACACAGGTTCTGGAGGCCTGCTGGTGGATCCTGCCAGCACCATGGCCCCCAGGTGGTCTCCTTGGGTCACCGTGGGCCACAATTGGGTTCCCACGGTAGGCCCAAGGATGTCTGGGAGCCCCGGGTCAGACCCACAGGTGTCTGCGGGGCCTCGGGTGGTTCCCTCGGGGGTCTGGGGAACTCACGGGTGCTCACTACGGGTCCGCGGTGCCCCCACAGAAGTGGGACCACACATCATCATCCCCGCACCTACGGGTCGGAGGTGCCCCCACAGAAGTGGGACCACACATCGTCATCCCCGCAGACTACGGGTCCGCGGTGCCCCCACAGAAGTGGGACCACACATCATCATCCCCGCATGTGTAACCCGTGGAACCACCAGCCTGATACCCTTGGGATACTCGAGGATACCCACAGGTGGTCCCCAGAAATCCCACGCAGAACCACGGAATCAACCCTGAATGTAAAAAAAATAAACCTGGCCTATACATTCAATACATACACCCTCCCCCCCAACACCTACAGTACAATAATGTGCAAAATAACTATTATCCAGATATGGATAATAGATTAATTGCCCATTATTAAAAACATTAACTTGCATATACAAATAAATAAAGTACTACTGACCTCATCAATACGAAGTGTCCGTCGCCAGCGCCTTCCTTCCTTCTCTTGCCCACACAAGACATAGCCAATACCAAGCCAATACATTGCAAGTACATTCAGATATCAATTAACCCCTTAAAACCTTATCGGATAATAACCGCAAAGATAATTATGGGGTTAAGCCACACAGGCCCGATACCCGCCCTTCACCCATGAATTTGTACTGTGGCTTCATCATGCAACTATATATATATATATATATATATATATATATATATATATATATATATATATATATATATATATATATATATATATATATATATATATATATATATATATATATATATATAGTACATATATATATATATATATATATATATATATATATATATATATATATATATATATATATATATATATATATATATATATATATATATATACACACAGTATATATATATATACACACGATGAACCAATATACAAATAAATGTAGAAGGGTTATCAAAAGCACTGTCCTACAACCAAACACTTCTCCATACATACACACTAAATTAAAATAAATTTCCTTTAATATTCATAACTGATCTCTCAATCTTACCATTACTTGCCCCCACCGACTCCCGTTGCACAGCTTACTCACGAACCAATCCACGATCAGGAACCCATAAAATAAAAAACCATAAAATAATAAACATTAAACTAAAAATCCAAATCAATCCACGGGTCTTCTATCTGTAATCCATCTTCATCTGTATTCTTCTTTCTTCTATCTCCTTCCAGCGGGGCGGGGCAGGGTCTTCTCCCCGTCTGCGGCCACGCCCTGGTCTTCTTTCTTGGCCGGAGGTCCTTCCTCCGCGGCGTCTGGCTTCAAAATGAGACGACATAGGCTTTTAAAGGCCTATGACGTCACATTTTGCGTCATGGTTCCCACGGTCCTGATTGGGCCGTGAAACCATGTGTTTTGGCCGACAAAAAAAAATGATGACGTCACTTAAAGGGAATGAAAACACAGCCAATCAGAATGGCTTTGCTTCAATTGCCTTTAAGATGACGTCATGAAAAGGCACATGGCTGCCCTCACATGGTATGGTAGCCAATCAGAGCATGGGAACTTTATCCATACTCTGATTGGCTCTGGTATACCATGTGTCAGGGGCTTGGGGAGAAAGGATGTGACGTCAATGAAAACCTGTCACGTGGTACGGTAGCCAATCAGAGTAGGGATGGAGTTCCCACGCTCTGATTGGCTACCGTACCACGTGACAGGTTTTCATTGATGTCACATCCTTTCTCCCCCAAGCCCCTGACACATGGTATACCAGAGCCAATCAGAGTAGGGATAAAGTTCCCACACTCTGATTGGCTACCATACCATGTGAGGGCGGCCATGTGCCTTTTCATGACGTCATCTTAAAGGCAATTGAAGCAAAGCCATTCTAATTGCCCATTATTAAAAATATTAACTAGCATTCCCTTTAAGTGACGTCATCATTTTTTTTTTTGTCGGCCAAAACACATGGTTTTCACGGCCAAATCAGGACCGTGGGAACCATGACGCAAAATGTGACGTCATAAAAGCCTATGTCGTCTCATTTTGAAGCCAGACGCCGCGGAGGAAGGACCTCCGGCCAAGAAAGAAGACCAGGGCGTGGCCGCAGATGGGGAGAAGACCCCGCCCCGCCCCGCTGGAAGGAGATAGAAGAAAGAAGAACACAGATGAAGATGGATTACAGATAGAAGACCCGTGGATTGATTTGGATTTTTAGTTTAATGTTTATTATTTTATGGTTTTTTATTTTATGGGTTCCTGATCGTGGATAGGTTCATGAGTAAGCTGCGCAACGGGAGTCGGTGGGGGCAAGTAATGGTAAGTGAACTACAGTAAAGAAATGTATTTTATTTAACTTGTTAATTTTTTCAAAAGGTTTTTTAACGTGTGTATTTTTTTTTTTGTGGTATATCATTTCTTGCCACTGTATGTATGTATGTATATATGTCTAGAGAGATATATACATACAGTACAGGGTAAGAAATGATGTTGTTTTAAAAGCTGGATTAGATGTGTTTTAAATTATTTTGTGTACTGTATGCTGCTATGCTTTATTGTGAGTTTAAAGTATTTTAAAATTAGATAGATGTATTCCTTGGTATTGTATTGTGTGTTTGAGGAAGGTCAGGGATAGGCTTGGTTGTAAAGGTTGTATTTTTGTCGGTACTTATATTTTATCAAAGGCTTAATTGTTCTGCTCTAGGCGTGAATTTGTTAATG